>NW_024705510.1:0-38245 GCF_018977255.1 Callorhinchus milii | reverse complement strand
ATTTCGTTTCGGGCAATAACGCCTTTAATCAATGACGCACCTCAGCGGTGCGTTGAAGACGTTCAGTTCGAATCCAGCAATATCCCTGATTATTAATAATAGTGTATATGTTGCCATTGCTTCACTTGCCGTGGATGTTAAATATTCTGCGGCGTCATTCACAAGATTAGGACATTGTCTGCCAGGCATCAGGGGTCAAATTTAGCCAAATTAAAAAAATTACACCACAAATTACTTAATTGGGTGTGTAGTGGTGATAACTACTCGCTGTTCGCAAGCTGTGAGAGAGCAGTTGGTAAACAAGGTTTTCCCGCTCAATCAAACAGTTAGGGTCAAATGGGGGGTGAGGTAGGATCCAAACGCCAGATTGGGAAGGACCAATCGGAGGGGTCCAAGAGGTGGCCGGGGATTGGTTAACCCGGCCACGAATAGGTATAAAAGCCGGAGCTGCTGAGAGCTCTTGGTTAGTTCTGCTACACGAAGACCCAAGTCGGCTGAAGACCCTGGACCAAGCCTTCCAGCCCTTGTCAGGGCTGGGGCTCAGTGTAACCAGTGGTCAGGGGAGATAGGTCCTGGATAGGATCCTGGCTCCCAGCCTTCCTGCCTTGTGAGGGCGAAGGTCTCGAGCGACCAGAGGTCGGGGACCGCCGGACCAGCGGCGGGTCAGTGTGCTCCCCTAGGCCCCAGCCGGAGGATGCTAGGCTAGCGGGGGAGATAGCGGCAAGTCCGGAGTCTGTAGCTCCTCAGGATAACGGGTAAGGGGACGTATACCCCTTGTGTTAGGTGTAGTAAGTATTGGTGAATAAAAGCGTGTGGCCTCTAAGAAGTCTCCTTCAAGGACGTTACAGGTGTATAAACAGCAGCAACAATCGTTGGTCCCCTAAGGGAAGACTAATGTTCCGGGCCATTATTGCAAATGAGACTCATCCTGGCCTCTTGAATTCTCATGTTGAACAAACAAAAGGAACTAACAAAAAAATGTCAATGTCTTTTGTGTATGGTGAGTCCCTAACAGAAACACAACTTTACACAAAAGCTTCGGTCATATTAGATCATGTTTAGAACGGTTATCGTGATCCCGAGTTTAGTTTGTGTGTATAATCGTTTGTGTGTATAACCTTGATGCAGCTAATCCGGCTGTGACGGTCCCACATGATGACGGAGACTTGTGTTGCCTCCGAAACGTCGTGATTTTGTTTTATTTTATTTTTTATTAATTTTGATGTTTTACCTACGTGACTTACCGAAAAAAACCTAAGAATATGAATCCTTGTAGTCACGAAAGCTTCAAATCTAGAATTATAATCGTATAGTTCACATACATAGAAGTGTGCAGGAGATGCACCCTTACAATTACATTGAGAGATGCAAAGAGCAACACATAGATTACCAGCACAGTTTAACGACATTACATATCCTGCTAGGGGAGCGGGGCTTAGGCAGGAGACGTCATATATATGTAATAAAGGACTCTCTCTCAGATGTCGATCTCCGTTGTTCTTTATTGGGTTCGTAGAATCTCGATACCACGGCGTCCTCGCTCAGACCCGCGTTCCTCTCGACGACCTCTCCACAGCCCCTCGCTGCTCCGATATGCAGTCTCCCTGCTGCTCTGTTAGGCAGTCTCCCTGCTGCTCCGCCTTGCAGCCACACCGCTGCTCCGCTCTCTAGCTTCACTGCTGCCCCATATACAGCTAGCCTCCCACAGCCGCTAGCTCTCTGCGTCTGACACCGATGGCTAACGATGTCGACGTCTCCCACTGCGTGGCGACCGCGCCACTCTCTCCGTCCTGCCAGCGTGGCCTCCTCCTGTTTCACTCCGTCTCAACTCCCCCTTCCCCTTCCGGTTCTCTCCCTAAATCCTCTCTCCCACGTGACCTAACTCCACCCACTCCCCACGTGACCCAAACTCCGCCCCCCCTCAATCCTTGCTCGCATTACATATAGAAGGGATTATGGACGATGGTCAATAATTATCACGGAGTCGTAGCCAAGGAATGGAACGCATCCAAAGTACATATAGTGTGGAGATGGAGTGATGAAATCACGTGCTGGTATTATACGGATTGCTGCATCTGCGGATTATAATACATGGCGGGTGGCTTGGCGGATGCATTCATCCAGCAGTGGCTTGAGCATGGCTGCTTAGTAATGACGCCTCATAACCACAGCTGTGTATGTGGGTGTCGCAGGTGGTGCAGGGTTTCATTAACAGCACGTGGGAGTCGCGCTATGGGCACCCCGTGAGCAGTTCCGTGCTCACACTGATCTGGTCCATCATGCGTCCGTGTTCGCCGTGGGGGGACTCGCGGGGGCCATTCTCGCGGGGCCATGGCTCAGCGACTTGGCAGGTAAACGTACACGTACACACACATTCAGTGTGTGCACTCAATCACTCACCCACTCACCTAGCCACTCGTTCACACACACTCACCCATACTCGCGCGCATTTAAATGCTCACACATAATAACAAAGACAAAGATCTCCCGTATAGCCTTAACAGACTGTTGGGGCAAGTGTTGTTAGCGAACACCTATGAAAACCGGAACGTCCACGAGGGGATGGGTGGCTTTATCTCCCAGTGGCGACGATTACACACTTCACCAGGTAGTGCAGCATGCTTACCGCTACCCTACACTGCCCACTAACCGCTACCCTACCGCTCCCAACACAAACACACGCACACATATATACATACAGGCATACACCCATGCCCTCACTCACACACTCACTAGCTCATTGTTTCCCACCCATATACTTACCCATTCACCCATTTACCCACTCACTCTTCATTCACCCACTGTTTCATACTCTGACTCACCCACCCACCCATGCGCAATGAATCTGACGGCCTGAGTTTAAATCCTGGCCATGGCTAACCTCATTGACGAGTGATATCTGAACCGGTCCTTGGGAAGCGCTTCGGACGACTCAACCTTTAATGAGTAACTGGTGCATTGCATGTGAACATAAGCACTGGGGAGTTAAAGACAGCCGGGTGTGAGTCTGTGCCGGCCTTTATAGGTGTTTATCTTATTTTATATGTGTAGTGGCGGTACGCGCTGACAAGGGGGGGCGTGTGTGTGAGCGCGCCGGGCGTGGCTACATCGAGTGGTGGTGTTGACGCGCGCCGACAGTGATGGATCACGGGGCGGCGCGGGGTGCGTGGTTGTGCGCGCTGACACAATGTGGGAAATAGGATCGTGGGCAGCGCGCAGTGATTGGTCAACTGGGGTGGGTGCTCTCAGCGACGTCCGCATGGAGGACTATAAAGGGGGACGCGCGGGAGCACTCGGGGAGTTGATAACCAGTTGAAGATCGAAGACGGAGTTGAAGAGATAGGGCCCTGAGACCCCTAGTCCCGCTGTCCTTGTAAGGGCCGGGACCCTGTGTGGCTCGGAGGCGAGACTGTGGGACCCGTGGTCTGACGTCCATGTGGGACGAGGCTGTGGGACCCAGAGTCGAGACGGACACCCCAGCCGGGTGGGTTCCGAGAAGCTACGGGGCGTAAGAGCCCGTGAGGGTGTAGCCAGGGGAACCCCGTGGGTTAGGCTGCAGTTAGCCACCCGTGTAATATAAGTTGGTGTTAATAAAGAGTGTGCTACCCGTAAGTCGTCTCCCGCCAAGTTACTACATTACAACTGGCGTCAGAAGTAAACCTGTCTTCAAAAGGATGGATACCAGGAAGACTACCCGTACCCACGAGCGAGATCGGGAAGACGACGGCGTACCGGAACCGCAAGCCTCGGGAGGCGAGGACGAAGAGATGCCGCCGCTGCAGCACTTCGCGGCGATGGCCGACGCTCCGCTCGCCTCCGACACCGGCCTCCAGGATGCACACTCCCGCCTGGCGGAGTTGCTGCTCGCCGCCGCTTCAATTTTGGCGGAAATCACCGCTTCTGGAGGCGGGAGGACGACAACGAGGTTGGAGGAGGGAGCACGGGCCGAGGAATCCCGCCAGAACGCGCTCCGCGCCGAAAGTTTTGAAATTGGCGCCAACTTTGAGGGTCCACCATCGATTGGCGGGAAGCGTGGACACCACGTGGTCGGGGACCTCCACTCTACACAGCCCGCGTCATCGGCGCGCGCCAAAACTCTCCACCATGCGCCTGCCGACGGAGCCGCCATTTTCGTCAACCACAGCGGCGCGCGGGAAAAGCATTCATCGGAGGACGACGACCAGGTCTTCCAACAAAGACTTCCCGCGCTGACGGCGTTCAAGGCGGACGGGGGCGACTGGGGGGCCTTCCAACGAAGGTTCCTCGCACATCAAGAGATGTCGGGGTGGTCCGACACCACTGCCTTACGCGCGCTGCCGGCGACGCTCGACGACGACGCACTCGCGGCCTTCACATCCGCCCCAAGGTCGTCCCGCTCAACGCTCCAGGCCGCGCTACACCTCATGGCTAAGGTGTTCGGACCGCCCTCGACCTGTCGCCACCAGTTCTACGAACGGCGTAAGATGGAGGGAGAAACTACGCTCGCCTATCGCACGTCGCTGCTCGCCCTGGCGGACGCCGCCTTTCCCCGCATGGACAAGGAGGGGAAGGACGCCATGGTGACAGAGCAGCTGCTGGCGTTGGCTCACGACCTGGGAGTCCCCATCAATACGGCGGACGAAATGGACATCTGCTCCTTGGGGGTTGCTACAAGCATCCACGCACACGAGGTCCTCAAGCGCAAGCGGACGGTCGTCTGTGCATCGGCGGGGATCGCGACACCTGCCGCGACGGTCGCCGAGCCTCAGACTGCTACGGCTCGGGAGGAGGCCTTCACCGTGTCGAGACCGGGGGAGTGGAGATCGGGAGGTCGTTCGCCCATACGATCGTCCCGCAAGCTGGAGCAACCGAAACCTACGACGTCCCTCGTCATGTGTTACAACTGCGGCCTTCGGGGTCACGTCGCGTCCGGGTGCCGGGCTCCGCGTCAGCGCGCCACGGGACCACGTCCGGACGACGACCAAGGCCCAAGTCGTCCCAGCTAACCCCGGCAAGTCGCGGCACCCCACACGCTCGGTCCACATACACGGCACACTCGGGTCGCCGCTTCGCGGTGGGGGGACCGCGTATGGGGCCGGGGATTCGGTTCGGCGAGGGGGGTTCGTACACGGCCCGGGAGCAGTCGAATGGTCCGAGTTGGCCCACAGGATAGTGGCTGCGTCGGCCGGGTCGTCCGTAGTAACGGGTTTTATTGACGGGGTTGAGGTCCGGGTGCTGGTGGACACGGGTGCGTCGGCCACTATCATTTCGGACCTTATTTATAACATCCTTCCCGTCCAAAGTCGACCCCTTCTTCCGGTGGACGTACCATTTTACGCGGCGAACGGGGGATCTTTGGGAATTATCGGACAGATTCGGGCGACTATTTGTATTGGCGATATCAAATTGGCGGGTCCTATTTTTGTCTCATCATCCCTGGCAGTTCCTTGTTTACTGGGTACGGACTTTCTGGCTAAAATGCCCATTAAAATTCTCGTTGATCAGGCCTGTATTGAGCTTCCATCGGGTCGGCGTGTTGCATTTTTGACAAGTCCTACCAAAATACGCACGGTTTGTGCAACGGTTCAGGCGCTGGCAACTCAGACTGTGCGGGTGCCCCCGGGATCGCAAATGTTGGTACCCCTTCGATTGCGAAAACCCTCGGGGTGGATGCGGCGGAACAAGGTGTTCTGTTGGGGCCGTCAAACAGAGCTGTTGGGGGCCTCGACTTAGCGGTAGCTCAGACCATGGTGCGGGCGGACAGGGATCCATTCGTTATGGTTCTGAATACGGGGTCGCGGCCAGCTGTTATTACACAGGGCACGGTGCTGGCTCACGCGGCGCCGCTACCCGTGGATGAACAGCTCGTTGCACATGCGGATTCTAGCCTCGATACGCATCCTCCATTGAGGAGGAGACAGAATGGTTGGACTCGTTGTGTGCTGGGTCTAGTAACTTGTCTAGTGTGCAGTTGGGAGCGTTGAGGGGCCTGCTACTCGAATTCGCTGATGTGTTTAGCAGACACAAGTACGATATTGGCTGCACGGACCTGTTGCGCCACCACATAGCGACGGGTGACGCGGCCCCAATTCGGCAGAATCCCTTCCGGCTCAGCCCAGCCGAGAAGGAGCATGTGCAGTCGGCTGTTAATGACATGTTGGCTGCCGACATCATTTCGCCCTCTTCCAGTCCGTGGGGTGCTCCCATCGTCCTTGTTAAAAAACAGGACGGGTCCTTGCGGTTTTGTGTGGATTTCCGCCGCCTAAATAAAATCTCGATGGCCGACGCGTATCCACTCCCCAGGATGGATGAGTCGCTGGATGCCTTGGCGGGAGCACAGTTTTTTTCGACGCTTGACCTGCTTTCGGGATTTTGGCAATTGCCCCTCGATGAGGAATCGAAACCAAAGACCGCTTTCCGGACACCAGGAGGCCTATTTCAATTCAATCGATTGCCCATGGGGCTACATTCCGCTCCCGCCACGTTCCAGAGGCTCATGGAATTGGTTTTGTCAGGACTCCAATGGGACACCTGTTTGATTTACCTCGATGATATCATCGTTTTCAGCCGGACTTTCGAGGAGCACCTCCAGCGATTGAGAGGGGTGTTCCTCAGGATGCGTTCCGCTAAATTAAAATTTAAACCGGCTAAATGTCACCTGCTTCGGGAATCGGTCAGGTACTTGGGGCATATCGTTGGCCGTTCAGGGATCTCTACAGACCCTGCTAAGACGCACTGCGTCAGCTCATGGCCAACGCCAACCTCAGTCACTGAGGTCCGCAGCTTCATAGGATTCGCCTCCTACTACCGCCGTTTTGTCGAAAATTTTGCCACCATAGCCAGGCCCCTACACGCTTTGACGGCTAAAGGGGTAAGGTTTCACTGGGGGCCGGAGGAGGAGGCTGCGTTCTGCTCCCTTCGGGACGCCTTGGTGCGGGCTCCTCCCTTGTGTTACCCCGATTTCACGCAACCGTTCCTGCTTGACACGGATGCCAGTAACACGGGTATCGGGGGAGTGCTCTCACAGGTGGTCGGGGGGTCGAACGGGTGGTCGCCTACGGTAGCAGAGTTTTGTCACCTGCGGAACAACGCTACTGTGTGACACGTCGTGAATTGCTAGCGATCGTTTTTTTTATCCAGCAATTCAGGCCGTATCTCTACGGCCGTCATTTTACTGTTCGTACGGACCACGCGGCTCTCCAATACGCAATGCGGGTGGCGCAACCCTCCGGTCAGTTGTCCCGATGGCTGGAGGTCCTCCAAGACTACCAATTCACGACGATTTACCGAAAGGGATTGCGGCACTCGAATGCGGATGCCTTGTCGCGGTTGTCGCCTCGCTCGGAATGCGCATGTCTTCTGGGATCGGCGCGGTGTAAACCCCCTGTCGCCGTCCCCGCGGAAGTTTTGCTCGCCGCCACTGACGCTCCGCGGGTCGACGCGCCTGCCGCTCCCACGGCGGGGACTCGTTACTCGCGTTGCCTCTTATTGAGTGGGGCCGTCTCCAAATGGCCGACAGCTCCCTACTCACGTTGCGTCGGAAGGCAGAGGCTCCCGGGGGGGGGGGAGACGCGGGTCAGTTCCTGGGTGGTCAGACAGGGCCTCCTGATGAAGTGGGACAATATGTCCCGGCGTCATACGCTCGTTGTGCCATCTGCTATGCGGGGTAGAGTCGTTCTGGCTGCTCACGAACGACTCATGCATTTGGGATTTCATAAAACGCTCGCCCTACTCCAACGGGACTATTATTGGCCGGGTATGGGGAGCGACGTGGCAAACATCCTCAAGGGATGTGTGGGGTGCGCTCAAAGAAAACCGCCACCAATAGCGGCTAATCCACCGCTACAATCCATCCAGGTTTCGCGCACGAACGAATTGGTTGCGCTCGATATCTTGGGGCCCTTTCCCGCTACACCTAGGGGTAACAAGTACCTGCTGGTTGGCGTAGAATACTTCACCCGATGGCCCATGGCGTGGCCACTCGCCAACCAGTCGGCTGCGGCAGTGGCGGACGCCTTTGTCCAGGGCTATGTTTTGGACAAAGGCGCCCCGAACGCTTGCTGACGGACCAGGGAAAGAATTTTTCGAGCGTTTTGTTGCGCGAGGTGTGCGACCTGTTGGGTACGAAGAAAGTGCGTACCTCCCCGTACCACCCGCAGACTGATGGAATGGTTGAACGTCTAAACAGGACGATTACTTCTATGCTGTGCCAACAGGTCTGCAACGATCAGGTTGATTGGGACTTACAGGTACCTGGGGTCTCGCGGCCTATCGAATGGCCCCCATGCGGCGACGGGGTTTTCCCCATTTTTTCTCATGTATGGGCGGGAGGCCGATCCGCCCATGGATGTCCAACTGGGGATTTCCCAGCCACGTGCGAAGTCTAAATTGGCCGACCACATCAAATTTAATATCGCCAAACTGGCTGAAGCGCGAGAGGCTGCGAGGTTGAATTCGAGGTCTCGCCAGATCGCTAACGAAAGATTGCATGCACAAAGGTGTATACGCACGATTGGAAACCAGGCGATAAGGCCTGGCTGCACTGCCCACATGCACCGTTGGCTACGTCCCCTAAATTGTTGAGACCATGGAGGGGACCTGTGGAAATCGTGCGTATTGCGCGACCCCAGAGTATCCAGATTAAATGGGGAAAACGCCGTTGGTACGTACACCCCTCCCGGCTGAAACCCTTCGCGGCACCACATGGCCTCCCTTTGTGCCGTAACGACCGAGCGTGTGATGTGGCCGTCGACTCGGGGAGGGATGTGTCGCAGTCTGATCCTCACGTGTCTCCGCCTGACCCACTCCCAGGTGTCTCGGACCTGACGGCTGCTGACCGTCGTGAACCGGAACCCCGAGGCACGCGCGGATCTCCGATGCCTGCCCGTGCCTTCCTGGACTGCCGGCGCCACCGGACGGTCAACCGCGTCTGGTGCCGTACGACGGACCGGCCAGGCGGACTCGTGCTAAGACACAACACTTTTCATGAAAAAAAAAAAAAAGGGGGGGGCCCGGATTGCAGCTCGTCGCCGCGTTCCCCTTCTGCCCGGTATAATGTCCCGTTCAAGGGGCGGTCGGAAATGAAGGGACGCTGCACGAGTCATTTTTTTGTATACACATTTATTGTTGTCGCTCGCCGGTTTGTACATATTGTTCTTGTTGTTACGGTGCCTTGTTCTGTTCTTACGGATGGCGGAGTTCTTATTGTGTTGTGTTGTGTTGTTGTGATTGTTGCTTGCGTTACGGGGCACACACGGGGGGGGGGAAAAAATTTTTTAGCAGCCGGGTCGGCTGCGAGCTATGTGGTAGGGGGTGATGTAGTGGCGGTACGCGCTGACAAGGGGGGGCGTGTGTGTGAGCGCGCCGGGCGTGGCTACATCGAGAGTGGTGGTGTTGACGCGCGCCGACAGTGATGGATCACGGGGCGGCGCGGGGTGCGTGGTTGTGCGCGCTGACACAATGTGGGAAATAGGATCGTGGGCAGCACGCAGTGATTGGTCAACTGGGGTGGGTGCTCTCAGCGACGTCCGCATGGAGGACTATAAAGGGGGACGCGCGGGAGCACTCGGGGAGTTGATAACCAGTTGAAGATCGAAGACGGAGTTGAAGAGGTAGGGCCCTGAGACCCCTAGTCCCGCTGTCCTTGTAAGGGCCGGGACCCTGTGTGGCTCAGAGGCGAGACTGTGGGACCCGTGGTCTGACGTCCATGTGGGACGAGGCTGTGGGACCCAGAGTCGAGACGGACACCCCAGCCGGGTGGGTTCCGAGAAGCTACGGGGCGTAAGAGCCCGTGAGGGTGTAGCCAGGGGAACCCGTGGGTTAGGCTGCAGTTAGCCACCCGTGTAATATAAGTTGGTGTTAATAAAGAGTGTGCTACCCGTGAAGTCGTCTCCCGCCAAGTTACTACATTACATATGTATAGAGCGCCTTAGCTCAAGGCGCTTTACATAGTTTAAAAGCTGTACAATATTAGAGTAATTTAGATGGTAAGGGCAGCGCAAGGGCCATGGAATGAGTGACCATAACAGAGGGCACTTTGGGTCACGAAAGGGTTACAGGAGAGGGATGTGATGGAGTAGAAGGGCTAGGGGAGGGAAGAAGAAGTGACTGGGCAATGGAGAAGAGGTGAGGCTTTAAGAGAGGAACGGATGGAGGTTAAGGATTGGGACTGCTTATAAGGTACAGGGGAAGTTTATTCCAGCGGTAGGGTGTAAGGAGGGAGGAAGATTGAAAACGAGATTGGGCAGAGGGAGAAGGAGGGACAGAGAGAGAGAGGCGGGGAGAAAATTGTGAACGAAGCGCATGAGGGGGGATGTAAAAAGAGATGAGAGAGGCTCGCGAACAGCACTTGCCCCAACAGCTTTTGAGGGGTGACACGGGGTTATCCTTGTTTTTGTGTGATCAGGAAGTGCGGTCTCCTCGCTAACAATGCGTTCGCGATCCTCGCCTCTATCCTCATGGGGGTGAGCGACGTCTCCTCCTCATTCGAGCTCCTCATCATCGGCCGTTTCCTCATCGGGGTCAACTGCGGTGGGTGAGATCATCATCAACAGCATGAAGCAGATCCAGATATAAATATATACGTACATATACTGTATATATGCACACACGACAAAGACCCCCTAAAGCCTGAATCAGACTTCTGGGGCAAGTGCTGTTAGCTGTTAGTGAGGAGCTGGATGGATAACACTACGCCCGGTTGCGTTTGTTTCCCCAGTGATGTTTACACACCATGTCAGGTACTCATTTTTGGCTCAGTCCACCTAGAGAAGGCCATGACCGGTTCAAATCCTCACTGCTATTATTATATATGGGCAGGAATGGAACTCCGGTTAGTACACTGCTGTAGTGGTTAGTACACTGCTAGCGCAGTGTACTAACCACTACACTAACCACTGCTATCAGTGCATACACCTATATGTAACGGGTTCCGGAGACACTTGTAGAGGTAAATTCTTTATTACAATCCAACACTCCAACTCTCCAACTCTCCAACACTCCTGATACTCTGTTACAGCCTAGGTACACAGCCTAGATACTCTACTCTGGCTACGCTCTGGAACTCGCCCTCACAAGGTCGTAGAGTCGGGAGTTCCAGAGCCCCACACTCGCTCTCACAACATCCAGGGTCTTCAGATGGCTGGTCGTGGGTCTTGGGTCTTGAGCTACAACTGGCCCTGATCGTCCAGGGAGCTCACCTTTTATGCTAGTCCCCAACGAGGGATGGGGCCGTGTGCGCCCCCAGATATCCCACAGAGCACACACAGCCCCTCCCTTTGGCGGCGCCAAGGGGCTTAAGCGCCTGGGAACCCAACGCCTGGCGCCAAGAGGCTTAAGCGCCTGGGAACCCAACGCCTGGCGCCAAGAGGCTTAAGCGCCTGGCCCGCCCAGGGTCCCAGAGCCCCAGCAGCCCCTCCCTTCTTATGTCACTACATATACACTATAGACGACAATAACTCCCAATGATAGCCACTTTGTTCAGCTATCATTTGTGATAGTCAGGTTACTTCTAAAAATAAGTTAATACCTCAGTGGGATTTTCCTGGTAAGATGCGGATAGTGTAGTTGTATTTTGATGTGTTTGGGTGATTTGTTAACCTTTCTTGTACTTTGCACTACGACCATCTTTTGTATTGTTTGCTTTAACGCACGTACCTGCCCCTACTGGACATCTGTGAAAAACGCTTTTATCTCATTGGATTTCTCTAGGATAAATAAATATTCTGATATTGATTTTGTACCACTTTGTGGGGAAGGTCAAGAATGGTTTTCATATGAAAAGACCCACCTCCATCTGGATGTGGAATTTACAACCCCTGGTTAGGCAAGGCTGTCAGCAGATGAGCAGCAATGCCTCAATGCTCATTTCAGCAGAACATCACTTTGAGTTTTAACCATGTTTGACATTTATACGATGCTACTGCTTTTGTTACCAGTACTATGGCTAAAACTGCTATTATAGGCGTGTCTCGCTTTAATGAACGAGATACTTTCTTTGAAAATAGCTCGGCAAGCGAAAACTTGTGAAGCGATCATCATTTTCTCTTAGACTCCCATGTTAAAACCAGAGCTACGTTTCAGCCCAAATGTTTCCACTCTTGAACAACTTTCTTAACGTGAGAAATTTCCTTCAACTTTTTCATGCGAGTACTACAAATTGAAGCCGGTTCAGATAACTCGTGACTGGTGCTTTGCCGTGAGCGGAATCGAACTTTGTTTACTGGGTTTGTAGCACTGTGCGCTAACCGTAACATGACCCCTCCCGCCACCCACCCATTAAGAGTGCCACCACAAGACCCTCTTCCCTTACACGACCAAACACTCGTGCACTCAGGACAGAGTTGCAACATAAACAGCTGCGGGCTACTGTCCGCCGCCAGCTGCCACGGGATGCATGTTTATCCATCTGTCTGCTCGATAAGCGAACATTTTGCTTGTTTTGCGAATAAATGGGTCTGAGTTCAAATTGCTTGTTTAGCGAATCCTTTTAGGATTAACGCTCGTTAAGCTAGACACACCTGCATTTAAAAAAGTGCTTTAATTAGTGGCAAGTGCAGTCTAGCCTTTGGCAATGTGCAGAATCTATTGACTGTCTGGTCTGGCCACAGGAAGCAGATATCCAGCAGCGGGTGGCACACCTCAAGAAGGCCGGCCTGTGGTCACTCAAGAAACTCACTCGGGTAACCGAGCCACCCAGACCCAAGACTCACCGAGACTATCTACTTGAAGAGATGCAGTGGCTGGCTGGGGATTTTGCCCAGGAGCGCCGGTGGAAGCGTGCGCTCGCTAAAAAGGTAACAATGTTGTGTTGACTACTGTGTGTGTACTCTTTGGTTCTTTCGGTAAAGTCACATAGGTGAAAAAATTAAATATAAATAATTAAAATCGCGACGTTTCGATTGCAACACAAGCAATCATCATCAGGTGTGACAACCACAGCAAGAACATTTTTTTACTGAAGTGGGAGAGATGTCTGAGTTAAGGGGTTTATATAAGTCAGAGAGGGCGGTGGGGGAAAGGGAATTAGGGGAGGGGGGTGCGTTCCGTGTGCGCTAGGGAATGGGACGTGAGACTGGGCAGGGGGGGGGGAAGTGGGCGGGGCTAGAAGAGGGTGCGGTGGAGGTGCGCGGGTGGGGAGAGAGCAAAGCATCCGACAACGATTGCAGCCAAAAACGTGACTTTACCGAAAGAACCAAAGAGAATGGATACTTGCAGTCACGAAAACTTCAAATCTACCGTGTGTGTGTGTGTTTATATTGTGTCTTGTTGATGAGGCAAATATGCCCATGTCCTGCCCCGCAAGCAGTTGGCACAGTGGCCTTTTGTCAGATTTGTTTCAGTCATGATACCCTCGACTGAGCTGTTGAGCATGACAGAGGCACGCACACTGACGTGTTGGCGCGCTGTAACTGTACACAGCTGGCCCGCACTGTGGTGCGCTTCCACGAGGAGCAAAAGCAGAAGGAGGAGAGGGCCAAGAAGGAGGAGCTGTCCAAACTTCGCCGCATCGCTGCCAACATTGCCAAAGAAGTGAAGTACTTCTGGACCAATATTGAGAAGGTGTGGTTCACAGCTGCCATGTGGCGCACATTTTATTCTGCAGTAGAAAACTATTGCCTCCTAAGTTTAACAGCATGTGAAAGGGACGCAGTGTGAAGGACTGCAAGTGTTTCTCTTTATACTATTTAATAAGTAGGGGTTTGCCACAAGTATGTGTGGTGAATGTAGACTTGATGCCTTGCAAAAGGTATCTTTTTGGTGTTTAAATATCTTAACACCTGTTTTATTCCCAGAAAGGGTAAAATCTATTCTTTTTTTCATCATTATGATTATTATTTACATTTTGGGTTAGGCCACATTGATCAAATAATTGTGGTGTAACCCAAAAATCTACATAGAATAATTTAATTTCATTGTTTTCTGCCCTGTTACAATTTGACATTGGGCTTTAACCAGTGTTTGAACTGAGCAGCATATTATGACATGATGACATTTCGACACTTAAGTCATTCTGTTTATTTATTTCTGGTAAGGCCTTTTGAGCCAAAATCTCTTTCAATGGCGACCCAGCTGAAATGCTCACATCGCCAAACATGTATACCAACGCTTCTCAGAACACTTTTACTTAAAGCAACACTTATTTCTGAGGGGAAACGGCAATAAACATGCGGTGTAGGACAAATAGGTTTCATTTCGGGAAGCTTCTACATTTACATTGCCACCTGGCTGTAAAACAATACACGGGGCTAAGGGATGAATACAGTGAGAATGCACATAGTTCAAAGAGATTGAAACCTCTGGCTGTGGTCCATCAGGTGGTGCAGTTTAAGCAGCAGAGCCTCGCAGAGGAGAAGCGCAAAAAGGCCCTGGACAAGCAGCTGAACTACATCGTGGATCAGACTGAGAAGTACTCGGACTGGTTGAGCCGTGGCCTCAACAACTCCATAGCTACTTCTCACACGGGGTCCCTTTCCTCGAGCCCAGCACGCACGGAGGCCGGTAAGTGCGGGATGTTGTCGTCAAGACTGAGACATCAACACATCTCTAAAAACACGGCACTCCTTATTACAAATGCATATAGTGTAGACATGGCCGTCTATATTGGGTTGCGGGGCCCGGGGAAAATCACACCATGTGAGTGGCCCCGTTAGGCCCTCAAACTAAACCAGGGTTATTGCATCTGACACCGTGATGTGGAAGCGTGGGGCCCCTCTCTGGGCTTTGTGTTTAGTTTGTCCTTCCCCCACACCGCCGATTAGCACAGTTGGCTATATACGGTGTGGAAGAAGTTCTACATATATACAAAGTGCCGGGGCCCAGGGCGGTCACCCCGATTCGCCGTACCTTATGGATGGCTCTGACTGTAGGATGGCTATTGCATGTCACTGCCATCTGTAGAAAATCTAATTAAACACATGGAATTACAAATTCACCGATGAGGATTATTTACTTTTAAATGCGAGCATTATATTTGATGCAAATTTAGCATTGTAATTTTTGAGGGCGCCCATGTTGGTAAATGTTGGTTTTCAAATGTTTCAGTCTCAGCTAAACACGATTTTTGATTAAATTGAAAGTTTTGGTAATATGGATGGATTCATTAAATATTGTCAATAGCATTTTTCTTAAAAAATGAAAACGGTCTGCATCTTAATTTTGTTGCAGAGGATGGGGACTTTGAGCCGACGGATGAGTCCGATGACGAGGAGACGATCGCGCAGGCGGAGCGGGAAGAGGCAGCGAGCCGCGAGGCGCGTCGCCGCGAGATTGAGCTGCTGCGGCGCGAGGGCGAGCTCTCGCTGGAAGAGCTGCTTGACTCGCTGCCTCCGGAAATGCTGACGTCGCCTTGGCAGAGCGACTTTCGCGACGGCCGCATCGGCAGTCGCCAGCACAGCCGGCGCCGCTCGGGCAACCTGCACGCCAACGGCAAGGCGTGGACGCCCACCCGCCAGGATGACGACGACGACGACGATGATGGGCAACTAGATGAGGCTCACTGCGCCAGTGAGGAGGGGGACGTTGATGTTGACGAGGACACGGAGGATGACAGTGTGAAGGAGGTTTGTAGGTATTTTAAACCATATTACAGTCTTCAAAAATAATGTGTAAATTAGCGGTGGTTTCACATCAGTTGTCACCATTTACGAAGAGTATTATTTCAAGCATGATTTGCTGGTTGATGTTTGCGTGCAATAATTTAACCATTGTGAAGGTAATCAAGTTTATAGCAGCGGGATGTGGTCACGTTTCATTGCGGTTTACTATAAGAGAAGAGCTCTGTTGCACCCATGGAGCTTTAGCCACACTCATTTTTCTGGTGCCGGCTGGTGAGGTAGCCGTGTGCTTTTTATGTTGTGGCAAGATCAATGTAGGAACTGCTTACATCACTGTCGGTGTTTGTGACTGTGGTGTCAATGAATTCCTCAACACGTCGTGAATATTCTTTTCAATGCTGCTTGCATCTGGAATTTTGTAGATGATCCTTTTCAGAAGCACATTTTCACATACAGCTTTTTTTATTTTAGCAAACAGTATGACAGTTTTTTGCAGTAGACGTTTAAAATAAAATTGTCATTACCGTGGTGTTGTCATAACGAGTAGAATATAGAACGGGCATGAACGCCACACGAGTACCACTGGGTTGTGTTTGTGCGGTGGTGTGTTTGTTGCTGACGTTGGTTGTGCTCTTCGTCTGGTGCAGGGCAGCGGGCACGGCAAGCGCAGCGACTCTATTACCGACGACGACGAGTTTGATGCAGAGGATGAGGATGGTGAGAAGCTCGCTCGTGTACAGAGGTTGTCCTAGGACACAAATTGGCAAAATGTAAAAAAGTTTAAATGTCCATAAATTGCTCATTGATTGGTTTGTTGTACGTTTGACATCCTGTGTGGAGTAGATGAAGATGTGGAAGAGACGATCGAAGAGCAGGAAGGGGTGGAAGGCACTGCCAGTCACCAGCAGGAGCTGGACGAGCTCGCGCGGGAAGGTGAGACGACCTTCACGCTCCACGTGCCACATCGGCGTCAGTGTTATAACAGTCTCCAGTGTTATAATGTGCTTGGCGCTGTGCTTCACAGGAGAGATGCCTCTGGAAGACCTCTACAAAATGTATGCAAGTGCATATGAAGAGCAGCAGGCAGATGAGGTTGTGTCTGAACCCCCATTAATTGTGGAGGATGTGAGGGAAGAGGTCGAGGTGAAGGAAATGGAACCAAAAAGCCAAAAAGAAGTGAAGAATGACGATAATAAACCAGGTTGGTATAAATGTCTATTGTATGTAATCTCCATAATAGTTAATCAAGTCCAGATGGAGAAGTAAATAGCTGTATTGCCGATGGATCTGTGACCCCCACCCTGAGTCTTGCTCCTGTTGGCTGCCATGCCTGGATAGCTTACATTTTTGTATGACCTAACAGTACCCAAATCAGTTACTGGGCAAGTATTCAAGGCTTACAGAACATTTTTCTTTCATTATTATTACTATACCTTAATGATTTTTTTTACTTTCCCGTCTTGCCTTTTAGAGAGTGTAGATTCTCCCACCGTTTCAAACCGAGATGAGAACGATGATCAAGAGATGGAGGGCGATGAAGAAGGAAGCGACCTTGGGATGAAGTTCCTTGTCACCGACGACAAGGAGCCACAGTCCCAGGCTGCTGAGGAAGGTGCTGATGGTGTAGGCCCCAAGAAAGAAATAACGGATATCGCAGCTGCAGCTGAGAGCCTGCAGCCCAAGGGTTACACGCTGGCGACCGCACAGGTAATGTGGACATTTGCAACAGCTACCCTGGTTTTTTTGCACTTTAGGATCTCTACAAATGAGTGCCTTTCAACCTAACACATGCGCTTATCAAAATAACTGGAGAACGTTGAACAAGTGGTTGCATTATTTTTTCCGCGCAGGTTAAGACTCCTGTGCCTTTTCTGCTGAGGGGCTCCCTGCGTGAGTATCAGCACATCGGCCTGGACTGGCTGGTCACCATGTACGAAAAGAAGCTGAACGGGATCCTGGCCGACGAGATGGGGCTCGGCAAAACCATCCAGACCATCGCTCTGCTTGGGCACCTGGCCTGTGACAGAGGTGAGTACTTAACCCTAAAGCTCTTGGATGTTTTAATGTTAAAATATATTTTTTACAGGGAAATAAATGTGTGCTATTTTGTAAAGCTATTTTTCAAGTGTCTTGACAGCGCTTTACATTCAAATTTTCAATTGAGGATTGTAGAGATCTTATAACAAATATTCAAACGGACATACATAAAGATTGTTGCCTGTGAGTGGGACGTGCAAGAGCATATGTAATGGGTGATGTCGTCCCTGCTGCCAGGAAACTGGGGTCCCCATTTGGTCGTGGTGCCAACAAGCGTCATGTTAAACTGGGAGATGGAGTTCAAGAGGTGGTTTCCTGCGTTTAAAATCCTCACCTACTATGGCGTACCCAAGGAGAGGAAGCAAAAGAGACAGGTTTGTATCTTCCCATTTAAAAACCTGCTGCAATGAGAATTACATTTTATACCATTTTTTGTGATGGCCACACTTGCTACCTCCTCTTATGTTACCTTCAGTGCAGTTCATGTTTTTGATGTTGCCAATACGTTTGTGGTGTGTCCATTGTAGTCGCTGCATTGTTGTTGTGTGTGGTTGGCAATGTGCAGGGCTGGACCAGGCCCAATGCGTTCCACGTGTGCATCACGTCCTACAAGCTGGTGCTGCAGGATCACCAGGCCTTCCGTCGCAAGAAGTGGAAGTACCTCATCTTGGATGAGGCTCAGAATATTAAGAACTTTAAGTCTCAGCGATGGCAGTCACTGCTTAACTTCAACAGGTCAGATTTTAATGTTCAGCTTTATACTGTAAGACATTACGTTGTTGGTGGCACGTTAAAGGTTTTTATGGAATAAGATTGTAATGTGATGTGCCGTCTTCCTTACGCTGGGTGAATAATGTGATCAGAGCTTGGCTTTAAGTCGAGAACGTAGATGTACCTTTGCTGCTTGAGTCACTCTCAAAGTCACATTTCCAAATCCACTGTGTACAGCCAGCACCGGCTCCTGCTGACAGGGACGCCGCTGCAGAACAGCCTCATGGAGCTGTGGTCTCTCATGCACTTCCTCATGCCGCACGTGTTCCAGTCGCACCGCGAGTTCCGCGAGTGGTTCTCCAACCCGCTCACAGGCATGATCGAAGGCAGCCAGGAGTACAACGAGAGCCTGGTCAAACGTCTGCACAAGGTGTGGTGCAATGCACGCATGCACATAATATACATTTGTGCTTTCCGATGCATTTTGTGGCCAGCGTGTGCTAAAGGCGTTTTATTGAGTTTGTATTGCAAAGGCCAGTGCTTGCAAAGTTGTGGTCCCCAGGTCGTGGGAAGTGCTCTGTACAATCGCTGCAGATATAACTTTTGTGAGCAATTTAAATTTTGAGAAATAGGTAATTGGTGCATGGTGGTCTGCACATTTTTTTTGAGGGTTTTACAAGTGGTTCGCTGGTCCAGAGATTTAACAACTGGTGTAGGTATATGTTTATATTTACTATATCCATTGTGTTTATTAGTATTGTATCCTCGTGTTCCATTTATTTAGCATTGTCAGTTCATGGTACCTGCATATTTTGAATGTAAGTCCGTGTGGAAGGTCCATTTGAGGGGCTGCTGAATGTGTGTTGCTATCATTGTCTCCTGTTAGGTTCTGCGTCCCTTTCTGCTGAGGAGAATAAAAATGGACGTTGAGAAGCAGATGCCAAAGAATACGAGCACATTGTGCGGTGCCGGCTGTCCAAGCGGCAGCGCTACCTCTACGACGACTTCATGTCGCAAGCCACGTACGTACAGTCTCTCGCTAGTTTACAAGTTGGGGTTAATGTTCCTGGTTTTAATTACTCGGCTAATTGACGATATTGCTCATGGTGCTACTCACTGATGAGGCGTGTACATAAGGGACTTGGGTTATGTATACATTAATGACGTGGATCATTTTGTTTTCTCAGAACAAGAGAGACTCTGGCGAGCGGTCACTTCATGAGTGTAATCAACATCCTCATGCAGCTTCGCAAAGTTTGCAACCACCCCAACCTGTTTGACCCTCGGCCAATCACGTCGCCCTTCATCACGCAGGGCATCTGCTACACCACCGCCTCGCTCGTGTTGACCGCGCTGGAATACGATCCCTGGCGGGTAAGCCCCGCTAGCAAACTCCCTGTCACGCTATACCCATTGTGTAATTCACTACAGTTCTGCTTCTAGCCGACTTAAATATTAACAACGATCAATATAATGTTTCGTCAACATCTGGCACTTTGGATGGCATATTTGTGCTAGGAAGGCACCATCCGTTAACCAAAAATAAATTGACTTGACTAGTAACCTACCCAAATATACATTTATATATTAACCATTGTGATGTGTCTCGACTGATAAACTGTCATAAAAGCTGATTTGACATAAATTCCTGAGGTGACTCATGACCACATTGTGGTTTGTGCTCCCTGCAGCATGTGGACCTGTCCATATTTGATCTGGTGAACGCCGAGAACCAGCTCTCGCGCTATGAGGCCGAGGTGTTCCTACCCAACCGCAAGGTGACTCGAAAGCTGATCGAGGAGATCTCCACTGCTCCAGACCCCCCGCCCCGGCCCAAGCCCGTCCGCATGAAGGTTAACAGGTGCAGCAGCGCTCTGAGGAAGCCCCCCCCTCCACACACTGCGTGCCTCTCCACCCGCAAGCCATGTTGGCGTACAATGTGTTTATTATCCATATTGAGGTATTTTTTGGGATGGATCACGTAAATACGAATGTCGTTTAAACCAGTCGCCACCCGACACGGCCAATTAGTAAGGTTTGTCACATAAACAAAACATGCCAATTCGTTCCTAAAACAGCACACCGGTGTGTTGGAGAGTAAAATCCCACAACATTTACAATTCGAGTGCGAAGTTTCGCCAGTAATTTACAACGAGCATCATCAGGCGGAGAGCCAGAGTTATGAATGTCGTTGGTTTACTCTCCAACGCACCGGTGTGAACTAGTAATGAATTGGCATGTTTTGTTTTCGTGACAAATCTTACTTATTGGCCATAATCTTTACTTTATTCATGAAGCCTCACAGCGTATAAATATTTTTTTTTTCAGAGGTTCTGCTTCGGGAGTTTTTTGGCAATTATTGTGTTTTGAAAGTAGGAGGAAACCAGAGTACCAAAGAAAAGCCTTGCACACGAGGAGATAACATTGAAATGGCACGTAGCCTCCCATCAGCAACAGCGTCGTTATGAGCATCAGTAGCTGCAGTGGTAGTGTCGTCAACAGCAGCAACATAATAATTGTTATCACCAGGTTGGATCATTAGTGTCTTCAACAACTTTGACTTTCTTGTTGTCGCCAGCAGCAACAGGTTATCCCTGGGGTTGGGCCACAGGCGTGGGCGGATGTGCGAATGGGTGTTGTGGTGTTGCCTGCAGAGGTGGGCATGTTTTTAAATGTGGCATAAATTATTCTTTTAAAAAACAATGTGTATTTTGTTATTATCGTTGCATCCCTGGTTTGTTGTAATTGCGCAATATGTTGTGTGATGTGACATGCTAACAGCAAGGACATTGGTTTGTTTTTTACAGAATGGTGCAACCTGTGCAGAAGTCAGAGGGCCGTACGGTGGTCATGGTCAATGCACCCAAATCACTGGTGCAGAACAGCCTGCAGAAACCTCTGCCTTCTACCGCCACAGATGGGATTTTACCCACGGCATCTCCGGCTGCTGTGGCACAAAGGCTGATCGCGGGGGTTAGCACAGAGCAGTTGCCCTCACCGGGCCTGCCTCAAAGGCTTCTGCAAGGCGTGGTGCCGGAGGTGGCGGGGTCTGCGCATGTCTACTCCGTGGCCGCGGGACAGAAGAGCGTCGGTGCCGTGGAGCGAGTGGCTTCTCCAGCGGTCGTGGTGCAGAGGCAGGCGCTGGGCGCCATCATTGACACGACCCAGCCTGTGGCACCGCTCGCACAGCCCCCCGTGCCCGTGGTTCCCAGGCTGATCTCAGAGCTGACGCAGCACGTGGCATCCCCGACCTTGCAGAGGCTCGCGCCAGGGATTGCCATCGATGGAACCCAGGCCATGCTGCAGGCACAGCGGGTCGCTCATGGCCTTACTGCAGAGGGGACCCAGCTCACTGCTGCCGCTTCCCCCACCCTATTGAGGCTGTCACAGGTAGGAGCTCTTAAGATGTTAATAAGCAACAGTTTTAACAGTTATTCTTAGGCATTGTAATTTAATATTGTGGAACCTCTGTGCAATGCAGGGCTTGGTCATCGATGGCACACAGCGCGCCCCCACCGTACATCTGCAGGGACAGCCCCAGATTCGACCCACCACCCACTTTGTAACCACCCAGGGTAAGATTCCACCGGTTTTGTGTCTTCACTTGTTAATGCCCTGCAGAAAATGGAGATTTGCACGTTATAGTCCAGTTTGTTTTGTCATTGTGTGACTGAAGACATGGCCTTTTTTTTTTGTTCACCAGGAACTGCCTTGGCGCACGCCCCGCGCATGTACGCCGCAGTTCCCATACAGCAGCATCAGGCGAGCGGAGGCCAAATAATTCGCAATGCAGCTTCGGCTGTGAACCCTGCTGTCGCCACCACCTTGACCCCCACGTCCTCGCCCGTGAACCCTACAAACCCGCTGCGGCTGGTGGCCCAGGCCAGCCACATGGCGCCGCTGGCAATTCAGGGCCAGAGGGCCCAGCTCGTCACTGGGTACACGTTGCCTAGTGGAGTGGTGCAGCAGAGGGTGGTTCTGACCCCACACACGCAGGCACGGCTACCCAGTAAGGCTCCTCCCTGCATCTCTTTTACGTGTAAACGAATAAAGCGATGATGTCATATCTGTGGATTTGGCATATTCCATGTTCTAGCACTTGTGTAAAAACCAAATGGCTTCTGAAAGCACTTGTATATTGAATGACAGTTCTGTGTTCATTAAGTGATGCATGGTTATGCCTAAACTGTAATATGTAGTTGAGGAAAACAACACCTGCTGATGTTAAAACAGCAGTTAATTGTAATGGTACAATAAAACCTCATATACCCATGCAGTGATTTGAGATCGGCGGTTGACTGCCTGTATTGAAACCTCGTGACAATTTTAATCATTTTGAACCCATTGCAATATCTCACCCCGAGTGCGAAAGGACCATTTACACAATGCGAGTTGTTGTTGTGGTGGTGAAGCTTAAAAAAGGCACGGTGTAATCATCGACTTGATCATGCTCTCTCACACACCATCGCCTCTAACCCAACACCCCCTCACAAGCTCCGGGTGGCTCTGCTCCGTGAGCCGCAAGGTGACACGAGTGGGAATAATAATTAAACGTGCCCCTTCCTTACATCTCGCCCAGCAACACGTGCTGGGCACGTGAGGGAATGCCCATAGGAGCTCTGGGGTACAGATATGTCCCTTGCTCGCTCAAATTCGGTAATATTAATCGGATATTGTCTCTTATTTTATGATTTGACCTGTTATAATCCGGCCAGGAGGTTTTTAGTTATCGAGTGAGCAGCTCACACAATTGGAATGTTGCTAGTTCACATCCTCTGGTTTCTGGTTGGCTCAGTCCATTGTCCTGCTGGGGTCGGTAAATATTACCACCACTTCGTGAGGAAGTCGACCGTGGTTGTGCTCTGCGTGGAAATGCAGAATTTCCACCACTGGCTAATGGCTGTAAACAGGAGGGCGAGCACAGTCTCAATGCTCATTTCAGCAGGACACCACTTTGTTAACTTATTAACTTGGAACGCAAACATGACTGCACATGGAAGAGTGCCAATATACTAACCTCTCCGGCATGGTAGACCGCAACAATGAATGGCCTTTTAGTCAATGTGTAGAGAATGCTCGACATGAACCGTGAACCAAATCATTGATCAAAGATGTTGGTGCTTCAATGGACGTTTTCTGGCCCTAATGCTGAGTGTGTTGTTGTTGTTGTTTTGAAAGGCGGGAAGTCATCAGCATCGCTCAGCTGGCCGCATTGGCCAACAGCCAGGGCCAGGCAGGGCAGCCGCTCACCTTGCACATCCAAGGCAACAAACTGACGCTGGCCTGCAGCCCAATCCGTACCCTCGCTCCCGGACCCCAGCACATACACATACAGGGTAGGAGAGCATGGCTCCCTTCTTGATGAACACGTTTCTTTATTTTTTCTCCATGAAATGTATACAGCGTTTATTTTATTCATTACATTGTTGCTGTTCTGTAATAGTTATTCAGAAAATGTGATGCCATTTTACAAGCCAATTGTTTATCTGTCCAGTATGACCTGTGCTGCACTTTTCCCACTTTTTACGAGTGTCTGAAATATGTTCTTGGTCTCAACGAAAGTTGGTTTACCGCTCAATCTGGAATAAAGCATTGTGTAATAGCGCGTGGCTGCTTGTCGCTGTTGCGTGGCAGGTGGCGTGGTGCATATGGTGAAACCCGTGTCACAGACACAGGTCCTTGCCAGCCTGGCAACACCAAGATTGGCATGGCCACCCTACCCCAGCAGCAGTTGGCAGGTGCTGCCATCTCGATGCCGGCGAGAACCATAGCAGGTAATCCCATCTACATCCTCTACAGAACTCCTCTTTGTTTTGTGTTTAAATCCAAATATTTGAACAGGTATATTTATACATTACCATTTTATTGTATATTGTCTATATGTAATGTGATATTGATGGTGGATGTGTGGTTGTCATGATCGTCTAAATACCTGTAAACACCTATGCAAGCGTATATCTGGTTATTTTACTGGTAAAACATTCTCTAATGGGAAATAATGATAACTGTTGGAGGGAACAAAACAATGTTTGAATGTCCATAATTGTATCAGTTAACACGTCTGCATTTACAAACGTTACGCTTTGACAAGCTTCATTCTCGCTAACCCTGCGGGAAACTCATAACCTCTCAACTTGCTGTGGCTTTTCTACCCGCTCCCTCTCCTCCACTCTTCCTGATGCATGCATGCCCTTTGCAGTTCCACTTGCCACCTCTACTGGCTCAGCTGGCTTAGTTAGGCAGGTCGTTCCTGCTGCCGCCCATGCTGCCGCCACTGCTGCCGCCACTGCCACCTTAGGCGCTGCCCCACGTCCCTCTACCGCCGCCGTCTGCCCGCCTGTGAGGCTTCCTTTTGTGCCTGCGCCGCACGCCCCGCCGGCCCGGATGCTGACACAAAGCAGCGGCACCCCCCTGCTTAGGGTTCCCACGGTCACGCCGGTTTCCTCGCCGCAGGTCGCCAAGCCAGGCCTAAAAAGGTAACGCTGCTAAGGTGGGATACTATTGTGTTTTTGTAGCTTGGGGCAAACGGCACATAATTCACACGTTTTAAGTAATTTAGTAACATTCCTAACTCTTAATGCCTCTTATTTACTCTTAATAATTACCTTGCTGTTTTAAAATGGTGTAAATGGTTGTGTTTTCTGCTCCATTGAAGTCTTTCTGGAGAGATTACATCGGTGCATTTTTTGACTGCGTTTTTATTGTTGTTTACGTATCGTGACGTTGCTTTGTGGACTGACGACGGCCCGCGTTTCGGTTTTGGTCGTCAGCCGTCCCCGCGCTGCGCCGCTGACCAGAGGTCCTACGACCCGGAGCGTGGATCGCAAGGCCACGGCCGAGGAGGCCCCCGTCCAAACGCAAGGATAGCGCTTCTGCCGCCGAGGCACCGGCGCCAAAAAAGCCGGCAAAGAGGTCACCGCTTTACTTGGTGAGGGGCGTTCACACATCAACACGGTCGGGGCCCCGGTGCACAGAGGATAAACTGGGAGCAAGGTCCAGCTATGTTGTTCCTTGCTCTGGCACTAAGCTCATTGCGCGTTGCCGTGGAACGTTTATGGGTTAAAAGCACATATAAACCGTTACTCCGTTCGGTTGAATCAGTGCCGAAATAAAGGTGTAGCTTTTATAAGCCGATTGGCTTTCCAGATAAATTTTATCAATCAGTATTGATTTTTATCAAGAAAACCCCATACCGGTTTTTACATTTTTGGTCTTATCGCCAGGGTCTGACTCGTTAAACAAATGCTCTTTGATTACCAGGTGTCACTGGCAAGAGAAATACGTGTAAAATATGGGACCCCGTTCAATGCAAAAACTTATTACCGTCGATAGGCTGATGGGCTACAATTTATGTTTTAGTTATGCAAGGAGACACTTCAGAGTTAGGCTTATAATTGTTATATATGCGTGTTTTGACAGCTGAAAATACTTTTGACCCTTCACCCAATGACCCAGTCTGTCTCTAATACATTCTCTTAGTTTTTCATGTCTGCAGATATCAACCACACTGACACAAATTGACAGCCAATTTGACTGCACTTGTTTCTCGAAAAATAATTCTGCTTGTCCATATCGCGTGCTTCTGTTCGACCCCCCCGGGTGATGTCGCTTCTGACGTTGCGCGTCCTGCCACAGAGGCCATGTTGACGGTGGTGTCTTTATCGGGTGTGAAAACGTGACTGTGTTTCTTTTGCGTCTGCGTGCGAAACGTGAAGTTGAGAGTAGAGGAGCTGCGAGCTCAGCGGCAGCAGGATCGGCTGGAGCGCATTCACCGCATCAACGAGGCGCGCTGCGCCCCCAAACCCATCTACGGCACCGAGGTGCTGCGCATGTGTGACCTGTCGAGCAGCACGGCGCAGACGGGCTCGCGGCCGCACCACCACGGTGGGGCCCTCTCGTGCCACAGCACATCCACGCACCATCTCCTGTGATACTTTGCTCACACCGAGTGCCCAGGGCCTCAGTGTTAAACATAAATTCTTATTGATCTTTCTCTCGGTGTCTTTTTAGTTTAATTGTTTTCCTGTGCGTGCGCTTGTTTACGGTTTTTTGAGTGGCTGGTTTATCTGTGGTGGCCCTGATGGACACTAAGCTGGCATTTGCCTCTTGACGTCTTTTTGTTTGACCCCTTTACCAGATAACTAACTCATAACTGCAATAATTTGGTCACTTGTACTAGTTTTTCACTTTCACTATATTAGATATTTAAATTTTTAGTAGTTTTCTTCCATCTGAGGACAATCGAGCTAAATGTGTTTTGCGTTTTGTTTTGTAACAGAGGGTGCCTGGAGGTGGTCCGGCTACGTGCACTGTCGCAGTGTGCGGCAGTGCTGCAAGCCCAGCCACCCGGATGTTTACTGGAGTCAACGAGCACTCTGCAAAATCTCTGCATCAACTCGGAGCAGAGGTTGAGGGAGCTGAAAGAAATAATAGAAAGGCATGTGCATCTCCTTATTAAGCGACCAAACTGATGACGGGAATTAACCTGCTTGAAAAGTGTACCATCCGCGTATGGCAAATCTGGTGTTGAGTAGCGAAAAAAATGCAAGTCAAATGAAGAGGTGCACCGCGCCTTTTGCGGCACGCGAGGTTCTCTCGGGGGCGTGTTGTGTCTCGGGATGTTGGGACAATGTGTTGTGCGTGTCGGCTCTCACGCTGGCGTGTAGGTTTATCTTTGTGGTGCCGCCCGTGGAGTCTCCGCCTATCTCGCTGCACGCGCCCCACCCCCCGCCTTCCATGCTGCAGAAGGAGAAGGCTCTGTGGCAGCGTCTGCATGAAGAGATGTCGCCACGCTCAGCCGGCCTGCACCGCATCCTCTGCAACATGCGCACACAGTTCCCCGATCTGCGACTCATCCAGTACGACTGTGGTGAGTTGCCACATTTCGGCTCGGTTGTCCACCTGGAACAGCCACGTCTTATTGTGTGCTTAACAGTGAAATCACAGTTATTGCTAATTGGGATACAAGCGGCTGTGTTCTTAAGTTGCGCGTTTGTGTTTGCAGGCAAGCTTCAGACACTGGACATCCTTCTGCGGAAGTTCAAAGCAGGCAGCCACCGTGTGCTCATCTTCACGCAGATGACGCGCATGCTCGATGTTTTGGAGCAGTTCTTAAACTTCCATGGCTACATCTACCTTCGGTTGGACGGCACAACGCGCGTCGAACAGAGACAGGTGCTGTTGCGGTCAATTGAAATGAGCGGTTGTGTCTCGCTGTCTCGTGCCTGTACGGTATCCGGTGACGCTTGGCGGTTAATGTCTTTTAGTTTCTCATGGACCGCTTCAACGCGGACGCTCGCATCTTCTGCTTCATCCTGTCAACGCGGAGTGGCGGCGTAGGCGTCAACCTGACTGGTGCTGATACGGTGGTGTTCTACGATAGCGACTGGAACCCCACCATGGACGCGCAAGCTCAGGATCGCTGCCACCGCATCGGCCAGACTCGCGATGTCCACATATACAGGTCCTTACCTCAAGTATCCTCCTGCACTACGGTTTGCCACATACTCGCTTTAAGGTGCTAGGCAATCGTTTGTTCAGCTTAAGACTCTAGGCACTGCTGCTATATGGAGCTGTTGCAGTTCACGCAGTTTTGTACATATTTGTTGCGTGTGCAGCGTCGTCAAATTGAGATACTTCCTCTTGTAACAGGCTGATCAGCGAGCGGACCGTGGAAGAGAACATCCTGAAAAAGGCCAACCAGAAGCGCATGCTGGGGGACGTGGCCATCGAGGGTGGAAACTTCACCACTGCTTACTTCAAACAGGTACTGCAGTGGTCATTTGCCCTACTCCCTGCAGATTGTCTGGTTGTATGGAAGGCGTACTGAATACGGATGCATTTTTTAAAAGATGAGACTTGTATAAGTAGCTTGATCCATTTGTGATGGATTTGTTATATTTAAAAACTGTTATATCTTTATCCATGCATTGCTGTGGTGCTTTGATTACATTTAACTACGACTGAATTACAAATTATTAGAAACATAAGCTACTTCTGCAAAGCGCAATAAAAAGAGTGTACACTGGCGGTTTACAAGCGGCATGCTGTTGTTTGGTTTTGTTCCTTAGCAAACGATACGGGAGTTGTTTGAAATGCCGGTGGCATGGAGGATGCCTCGAAGAAGGAGGCGGCAGAGGCGGTGCCGAAGCAAGCCCCCTCCACCGAGGAGGACGGCGCCGTTCCCTCCAAGGACACCAACATCCTGGAGCTGGTGCGTAGCCCTGGGCTCTCCACAGCCTCAACTCAACAGTTCTCGTAACGATAGGGATGTGTTTTTGAGAGAGTGCGTCCTTCACGCACGGGCGTCTGAGCACTTTATACGCGACAGGCGACTTGCATCGCCGTCGCATCTCAAAACGCTCAAAGGGCACCCTCAGCACCTGGCCTGCGATTTGGCAACAATCTGCCAGTAGGGGGTGATGATTGCTGCTTTGTGTGATTCCTATTGAGTAATTTGTGGGTAATTTTATACATTCGGAAAATGTGGACCATAACGCCAGCAACGTTGACCCACTCTGTTTAGAATTACATTTGGGGATGTGTATGAATAGCTTGCAGTAGGAATGAACCCGTGTTTAGGAGTTGTTTGTGGTTAGCGAAGGGTGGCGTGCGCTCTGCGTGCTCTCTGCGTGCGCAGGCTTTGGGCAAAGCGGAGGATGAGGAGGACATCCGAGCGGCGAGCCAGGCCCGGGCTGAGCAGGTGGCCGAGCTGGCCGAGTTTAACGAGAACGCGGCCGACGACGGCGAGGAGGGTGGAGTGGGGGGAGAGGGCCGTGACGAGGAGGAGCCCTCCAAAGCCGAGGAGGAAATCAACGCACTCGTGCAGCAGGTGAGGTCGGCGCGAGGCACCTCCGAGGTCACTTGTTCGCACGGTTGACCAATTGACTTCACGTCGGATGATGTAAACCAGCGTACGGACTTGCTGTGTTTATTATGATAGTCACTTCCAGCCCTTTGTTAATCCGCTACTTGGTGAAGGCCTCCTGCGCCGTGTTGCTCGTGCGGGTTGTTTGACCGTAGCACACCGGTCGGTACCGCCTGGTGTATGCACCCGGGGAAGGCCTTCAGCGCCGGTTCGGATATAACTCGCTACGGACGCTAGCCGTGGCTGGCAATCGGAGTTAGCACGGTGCGCTGTCCGCCGCATCACCGCTCCACTGTGTGTTTATGTAGAGTTTTTGTAATTCCATTACGAGCACTTTGCAAGTAAAATTCTGGAAAAATGCCAGAACGCAGGAAGTTTCAGCACTTGAATGTATACACGCTCTGCCGTCAAATTGTCTGCTTCCATTGCACAATGTTGTTAAAGTGCGAGAGTGCTTTTTGTTAATGGAGCCGTTTGAGTTGTTGGCTAAGAGGCTATTTTCCTGTGTGCACAGCTGACTCCAATAGAAAGATACGCTCTGAAGTACCTCGAAGCGTCAATTGCAGCCGAGACGGAGGAACCCAAGAGCACCAAGGTAAGCAAGCTTCAAGAAAATTCTGCAGAAATTCTCACTGGAATGTGAATTCGGCTGCAAATAGTCAGGGAGGCATAGTGTCTTGACATTGTTATTCACTTAAATCTGTATATACGTACATGTAAAGCCCTTTGTCAATCCACTGCTAGATGAGCGCTTCCCCACGCCGTGCGGGCCATGGGGGTTGTGTCACCATACTTCACCATGCTGGTCAGTGTGGGTTGGTGAAGGCGGAGCTGCCTTCGACAAGGCAGCATAAACGACAGTCCATAGTTGGAATTACTCGAACCTAACATTTGTTTTCCTTCGTTCTTTACTGCTCAGGAGCAAGCTAACGTTAGCAAGCAAGATGTGAAATTAACAAAGGCCGACGAACCGAAAGGTGACGATGCCGCCAAGGAAATTCAAACGCAGGAGACGCAGCCGGAAGACGACGCTCTCGCCAAGACGCGCAAGAGAGGCCGCCCGTGCCGCAGGTCAGACACCAGCCAGGCGGCAGATTCTTCTCAGGAAATTGACCAATCTGACGCAGTTCCGCACGACGAAAGCGATATGACCATTGACAAGCCGGATTTCAGTGAACTGGTTGAAAGCGCGAGTAACTGCACACAAGAACTGAGTGAAGCGTCCGACCGAGCGTGCGAAAATTTGCATTCCCCTGCGAGCTTGCAACAGGGGACCGGCTGCTCCTTTGCCGAGCAAAATTCAAAAGCATCGGGCAGCGACTCGGCCATGAGCGGTCATCCGGAGGAGAGCCAACCCGCGTCCGCTCCGAGTCAGGGTAGGGAGGAGCTTCTTGATGCACACAAAGGAGACGTTTTGGAAGAAGGTGCCACAACAGATTCCATGATGGAAAATTGCTATACCGCAACTGCCGTGGCTACTTCCCCGGTTGTCAGTGGCGTAAGGGAGATTGACGATTCTGAACGTAGTACGCGCAGTGTAATGACGCATGCTGATGCAGCGGGTACTCGAGACTGCACAAATGAATCTCTTGAAAGCACGCCAGAAAATCCCAAGCAGCTTGAAGACAGCGCAGCAAAGTGCATCGATGCATTAGAAACATTGGAAAGCCCACATTTTGACAAGGAAAATAAACTTTGCATGCTACAATTTCTGCAGATAATAAATTCACGTCAACGATAACATCACAAGAATTGAAATTTAAAAATGATATTTTGAAACAAACTGATACTATTTCACCCAATTTGGATGTGCCTTGCGTTATTAATGCTAACTGTGTAAATCCATCCATAAGAGATGAACAGTTAAACAGTCCAGTGCTATTAATGGAAGACCCGTCTGATAGTGCTTCACCGGTCACCAAGGATGTAGAACAAGCTGATTTACCAGCCACAGGCAATTTGGACACATCTGCTGAATCTGTAACAATGGCTCCAGTTCTAGTTTGACTGTGAACGTAAGTCCGGGTACCCTGGAAGTGAGCACCCAGCAGCGCGCTGGTTCCTCTCCCGTCACGGATGCCGGTTTGACTGATGATTTAGAGGTGGCCAACATCCAACGTCAGTCTCATCCACAAGCAGAAGCATTGCCAGCTGGCCCGGCAGATGATGGATCTCGAGAAGTGGAAGCAGCAGAGATTGAGAAACCCCTTCAGCAAGTTCTGCACGAGGACACGCCATCAGGTTGTGATGCAGAGGACTCCGAAAATGCTGTAGATGGTAGAGAGCTGCCTGATGTTAAGCCCGTGTGAAGGAGGAGAGGATGGGTAAACCAGGCCGCAAGAGGAAAACCGATTTGAATGCCATTGTACAAAGCCATACGGAATGCCAGGACAGTGCTACGGGCAAGGAGAAGCCAAGGAGCCCTATAAGAACCAGGTCTGGCATCAAATCGCGCGATACGAAAAGGTCGTCGGGCATGCTGGGGGCAAGAAGAAGACTGAATCTCAGGTCGAGTAGTCAAGAAGTTAACAAACGTGAAAAAAATAAGTCCTTGTCAAGGAAGGACTTGGAAACGCAAAAAAAAGCTGGTCATTCAGATGTCGTAAAGAGGAGAGTGGGAAGACCAGCAAAATTAAAAGCCCAAGTGAACATATCAATAGTTCTGATGGAGAAACACAGCTGTATAAACACAACATGACGGGCAGCTCACCTGGAAAAGACCTCAACCAAAGCAATTCCGATGACCAAGAACCCCAAGCTAAAATTTTATGTCGGCAGGAAGTAGATTCTGATGACAGAACAAGTGCAGATGAGGCTGGCATGCCGTCTTTACCTTCAGAGACTTGTGTCGAAGGCGGTCGGTCGAGTACCCCGACTATCACCCGCGCCAGCCTCCGCCGTTCCGTGTTGTGCCAATCGCCAGCCAGGACTGTAGATAAAGCGACGCGTAAGAGACGGCGATCGTCGCAAGCGGCAAGCGGCGACGAGCGGTTAAGCGGAAGCGACTCCCTCTGTATCAGTGGCAGCGATGTCGGTGCTGGCCGCACCCGGGTGGCAGCAGCTCCTCTGCCAGCCGACGGTCTCCCAGCCAAGCTGCCGCTGCTCTGAATAGGCGATTGACCCGTCAAGCGATCCGTCGAGGGATTGGATATTCCAGCGACACAACGGAGAGCGGGTAGCTCGTAGCTGGGTCTCTTGCCGTTGTTAAATGCGACCTGGGAAGAGAGTGCAGTTCCCTGATAGTCTGCATATGTTGGTTCCACGATCTCGTGACCAATTAGTAACTGCTAGTGTTTTACCCATGCCTGCAAGTGGTCCTTGGTGAATCATGATCTGAAAATATTGGGCAGTGCCTCTGGCGACAGGTTTTGGAAACGCATGGCGGGTAGTACAACAGGACTAAATTCAGTCTCATTCCCTGCAACACTGTGCATTTTAGACCTACAACTTTTACCAAAGGGCCCATCTAAGTCTTGAGCAATTGGAAAAGTTGAGTTGTAATTTGTGTAGGTTCGGCAGTAGCTCGAGCTCGGAGACTCCCGCTTTTCGGCGCCAGGGGCAGTGTTGGCAAATCGAGGGAAGGTGGAAAGAGATCCTTCCTGTTGCATGTGGAGCAGGGTATATGGGTGGCTCATTGGCACAGGGCCAATAGGCTGGCTGGATGTGGCAGGGTGTTGTCTCAGCCATTGTTCCTTATAGGAGACGTTAGTAACGACACTGCTATCATGACGTAGCCCCAGAGTAAACGATAAAGAGCTCCCGCTGTTTTTCCCCTACTTCTCGCAAGCGCTGAAGCTCAGGATACCTGGAGCGATGGATGAGGGAGAATTGGTGATTTAATATTCTTTTTAGCAACGAGAATCTTAAGTTCTGTCCATTATGTAACATTTGGGTCTCCAATTACATTGTGATGCCTTGATTTATGTGCTGTACAATCCTGTGTGTAGCCTAGGGTTAAATAAATAAATGAAAAGCCTAACATTGTCATCATGAAATGTAGTATTTTAGCGACATCCATTGTATGTGGTTGAACATGTAAATATCCTGGCTGGTTACCATGTGGCATTCTAAATGTTTTCTTGACAGGCCGACGGGCGTTTTACTACAGAGTGGAGTCGCCGTGCATTGCTGACCGCTTTGTATTGGCATTAACCATGTGCTTTTGGAAATCGCCACAACGTGTAGTGACCTCTAGCTGTGTGTGTGTGTGTACCTTCAGAATATTTTGATGCTGTAGTTCATGTGCTCGCTGCTGGACTCTACCGCAAAACACGTTGTACATTTTTCAAAGTTTAGTCATGAATATACACCTCGTGACAAGAAATGCAGGCACTTTTTTCGTGATGGACCTTACTATGTGCTTTGGTTTGGGTCTCGCTTTTCTCTGTACTACGTGCTTGAAAGAACCATTACTTGATACCAACTATGTTGTGCAAACAAAGTTGAAATCTGTATAAATGGCTTGGTGATTTTTTTTGGTTCCATTTCTTAAATTGTGTGAAGAGGCTGTGGCAGGGCGTGGTCGCTTGTACATCTTATGTATTATATGTTATTAGAAGTGTTATCTATGCAACGTCTGTTTTGATAAGAATTTAACGGAAACTGCAGTATTGGAATCGCGAGACTGCATTTTTGTGTGCAAAAGTATCGATTGATAGAAATGGCGATGTTCAGAAAAATGAATGCGGTATTAAAATGTAAATCCACACACGCCAATGTCTGTTAAGTGTGTTAGGTGTTACGAAACTCAGGGTTAGTGCGCCGTTTACTATAAGCGAGCGCAGGATAAAGTTGCGTGTTCCTCGTCCCAATCGTCGAGGAACGCTTGAGGTGTGCGCTGTAACTCCGCTCATGTGGTTGTTTTGTAAGCTGTACTGTGGCTTCTGTGGGTCACCTTATATTTTGGTGCTAAGTTTTTTGCAGCAGATGATTTTAACGAGGAACCCCCAATCCTCGTGCATAAGGGGGTAAAATGCGGCTCAAAAATGCGAGCAGTGTCTCTCGACCCAAAGCAATGTTTCTACCCAAACGGGCGACACCCACCCATTCAATCTTATGATCCATCAGCATGGCTCTGGAGTCCATGGGCCAAAACAGACATTTATACCACCGAAGGTAGCAAAGCGAAGTCATTTCTGCGGTTCGTAAGATAATCCCTCCCCGCCGCTCATTTCAAACGGTTTTCACAATCCACACGTCCAAAAAGCTGTCTTCGCGAAGGTGATGATGCCCACCTCACGTGACACCCACAAGTAATGATGTATCGCATGGTTGGGCTCATGGACTCGAGTGGAGGTGAGCGCACAGTCGGGGGGCGCTGATGGCCGAGAGAGCAGCGACGCTTTGAGCGCCCCCCCAAACCAACCCTGCTGCTCGCTCCCCAGACTCGCTGACCCTGCTGCCCCTGACCTGGTCTTCACGACCCGCCGCTTGGACCCCATCGCCGCAATGCACGAACCCAACCCTCGACCCCCAGGCCCTCGTGCCTCGCCACTGGCCTGAACGCCAGGGCTGCCTGCTCCCCGCTCGCCACGCCCTGCACACCACCCCTCGTGAGCCCCACTCCCCATCTTCACACTCGAAGAAGCCCCACCCCCTTGCTCACCACAAACACCAAACAGACCCCACTCTGTATCACACTGCCAGATCACCCCCACCGCCCACATTCCATGCTCACGACTCATCATCCTTCCCTGCATTCCCCTCGTCACCCCTCCCCACGTCATCCTCCCCTGCACGCCTCGTCACCCCTCCCCTCGTCACCCTTCCACGCCCTTCGTCACCATTCCCTCCACGCCCCTGGTAACCCCTCCCCTAGTCGCCTCTCCCGACTCCACGCGCTCCGTCGCGTCTCCGCTGTGGCAGCGCCACGCGACGCGGGCGTGACGCCGCGTGTTGTGTAAGCGAAGCGCGCGCGTGAGCGCACGCGGATCAGGAGGGTGGTGGTGGTTGTGGGAGAGTCGGAGCCGAGGATCATCCCCAGCGGGGCACCAGAGGAACCGGCTGTGGTCTCGTCTCGAGCTCGGGACCGGCGAGACTCCGCCTCAACCCAGGGGACGCGGATCGTAGCGTCCAGACTCCTAGACCCCGAGGAACGGACCGTGTGCAGGGGGGGGGGGGGGGTGACCGTGGCACGAACGGGGATGGAGGCGGGCGCGCTCCCGGGCCCCGCGGTGGTGCTGCTGTCCGCGGGGGTGTTCTGGGCCGTGGCTCGCGTCGCGCAGCGCCTGCCCGCGCCGCGCTGCGCGCTCCGGAACGCGTGGAAGTGGCGGAACAGCGCCGCCTCCATGGTGCACGGCGCGGTCACGGGCAGCGGCGCCGTTCTCTGGTAACCTCACGGGGGGGGTGTCCCGTGGCACCTGGGCAGTGATTCTGTCCTGTGTGGATGTGGTGGCGATCCCGGCACACGGAGTCTGCCCGCGTCTGTCTCTGCATGCTTCGGATCCCTCTTGTGCACCAGACTCCTGCTCCAATTCTCCGTGGTTAAACAAATCGGACTCTGTAACTTGAACCGTGGAGGAGGCGCGCACGTGTTTCTGGCAGTCACGTGATATGTATACCAAGCCACGTGTTCTATAGAATAAATTAAGTTGCTGTTGTATAAGCCATCGCTCGTGTGGAGACACGGGGGGAGGGAGGGGGTGAGGATGAGACTGGATACATTACAAACCGCGAGTCTCATCGCCCGCGTGCGCCGACGAGACCGAGGCAGCCGGCCGGGTTCTCGGCTCCGAACCGGTTCGACGACTGCCGGCGACCCGCGGTGTGCGGGGAGAGGAGACGCGGGGGTGGTGGTGGGGAGCGGAGGGAGAGCGCCTCTGGAGTCGTTTGCTCGAACACAGCCTCTGATGATGATAGGGATCCACCATCAGGAGGTCAGCAGACCTTGTTTGTCGACAACGGTCATGAGAATTCATTCGTACCACGCACGTCACCACCGCACATTTGGTCAACTTCTTGCAAAATATGCCGGGGGGGGCGGGGGGGGGGGTTAGAACCTCTGTGTATGTTTTGTTGATTTCCTTTGCAAGGCAGGTTCACTATCGGGAAGGAGTGGCGGGCGCAGTGATTTAGCGGCCGTCCATAAATGACGTCACGCACCTGGGGGGGGGTCAGACATTTGTGACGATGTGTGACGAGGGGGGGGGGGTGAGAAATGTGACGTCACATAAAAATGCGCAACTTTAAATAAATATAGAATTGGTATAACAACACTAATTGTTATAACAACACTTCTACAACATCAGAGTGCAGCGCCGCATTAAATACGCACTACAATGACAATAGTTTAAAGCGGTTGGAAGCATTTTATTTTCAAAATGGAAATATGGTTTTGGGGGGGGGGCAGAGCTTTGTGACGTCATTTGAGAGGGGGGTCGGACTTTTTGTGACGCCGTGAGACGAGGGGGGGGGTCAAAAATCGTCCAAAATAGCGTGACGTCATTTATGGACGGCCCCTTACACACCGCACTTAAACTCGACGACGTCTGTTCGATTCCTGGATTATCGTTTCACATCAGTGGCAATCGATATCTGGAACCGGTCCTGGTTCTCGCCCCCTTGCACCAACGCGCAATAACCAGCGTGGTGAGGTCTGGCCAGGCCATCGGTGTAAGGCCCCCAACAGGGCCGTCGAGTGGAGGACGAGCGACCCGTGCGTTGTTGAAGCTCTCGCTCCTCGTCGTCGAAAGCGTAGCGGTGACAGCAGCGCACGAACAACAGCGGGTGGCTCCTGTGCCCCCCCCCCCCCACCAGCTTCTACTCCCACCCGGAGATGGCGGAGGACCTGATCGGCACGTGGAGCCCCGCGTCGCATTGCCTCGTCGCCGTCTCCATCGGTGCGAGTCCTCGAGCACCGGGCAGCCGCTCGCGGCCACTGAACCCGGCCCCATCGTTCACCCAGCCACGCGTGTGGTCACTCGCTTCGCCCACTGCCACTGCACCTGCTCATTTGCCCATTCACCCGCTCGCATTTGCTCACCCACGCATTTGTTCACTTGGGTCGTTCACGCTCGCTTACCGATCATTCAACCACTCGTCCCCCCCACCCCCCACCCGCGAGAGGGGCAGCCTCCTCGCCCCCCCGATAGAGGAAGCCCTCAGCACCCCCCCCCCCGGCCGGCTCCGTGCCAAAGTGAAGCCACCCTTGGCTGCAGCCGGCGCGGAGCCTGCGGCAGCGGGGCCACGGCCACGCCGCCGGTTTCAATTCACGGCCGCGCCTCGGCTCCAACCCCAAAAGCACCGACGCGGTGTTGGGTTGTTGAACATCGGCTTACGTTACCCCGCCCCCTCCCCCGGTGAGACGGGATCAGAACGGTAGGCGCCAGATAATTGCGGGGACGGCCCTCGGTCGTTTCAGGATCGGAGGCAATTATCGGCAGTCACGCAGGTTCATCTTTTTTTTGTGTTCGCGATGTTTTGCAATAAAAATGGGAAAAGCAGAATCTTTGGCAGCAGCAGCAGCGTCGGTGAGAAACGAAACGGAGCCCCGGTGCCCACCCACCCACGGTTGGCGCTCGCTCATTGCTCGCCCACCTTCCGTACGCCTTCACTAAACCTATTACTGGGATTGGTGGTGTAAACCCTATTAAGGCCAGACGCGCTGGGGCGATCGCTCTCAATCGGCTTAACGGCTCGCCCCGCTTACTGGACATCTGTGGTGGGAAAAAAAGCTCGTCAGATTCTTCCAGTCTTAAGATTCTGATTCTGCTCAGTGGCGGGGGGGGGGTGAGAGGTGAGATGAACAATTCTCGTTCAGACGCACCCGTCGATCCCAACGCAGCATTGCGCCCGAAGTGGGTGCGCGCGCGCGAATTCTGCGCACTTCCGTGCCTTTGGGTGCAACGTAACGCGCGTCGGTAAAAGTTGCGGAGAAACAAAACTCCACGCGAGAAACAGCACTGAAATAATACATTCTTTTAATGGAATCAACACCCAGAATCGTGGCGTCGTTGGTGGGCGAACCGTCCCGCGCACACAAAACAGGCGACTCGGTGAAGCCGTGGCCGGTGCGGCGGGACGCTCTGGGCGTGTCCCCGCAGGCCCACGCCGCTCCCGTGGTGACAAACACACACTGCGTGGCAGGGCCCAGCGGAGG
>NW_024705509.1:23644-38315 GCF_018977255.1 Callorhinchus milii | reverse complement strand
AATGTTTGTTTAGGGATTGACTTGAATTGTTTTCTGACTGTATCAAATGTGTTACCTCTTTAATCTCATGATCTGGAGCTTGTATCACTCTCCATTGAGCTGTAGCAGGGATGAAACAAATAATAAATCTTCCCTGCCCATCAGCCTGCCGTGTCGATTACAGGAGCACAGCTGTCGGATTGTTTACATTGTTGCGATTTTATTCATAAATAAATAAAAAATTAACCCGTAAAAACAAAGTTTTTCACTATAAATCCTTTATATGCGTGGCATCGGGGCGGCTAGAGTCCTCTCGTCCTCTGGCTTGAGATGGCTGCCACCTATGGGTCAGATGATTGTCTGGCAGCATTAAACAATTGGTAATTAAATATGTATTTTCCCCTAAACAGTGTAAAATTTTGCAGTCTCGAAGTCATCTTCTGCACGTGTCACTACTCTCACCTGTCTCCATGCTGCACGCACTTCTTCTGCCTCACGAGCTTCTCATCGTTCAACAGAAAGTGTGACAAAGCGTACGATGCTGAAGATAAAAACTCACATTGTGGAAGGTCAAATCCAGACGTGACTGAGCCAATGTCTATGGCAGCTGTGTCTCGCGATGAATCACTTCCAGTAGCTGATCGAGCTGCCCTGACTTGTGCACACAAAGGACTGCTCTTGTCAAGGACTCTCATGACTTAATTTGGAGCTTTCGTGACTGCAGGAATTATTCTTTGGTTCTTTCGGTAAAGTCACGTATAAAGATAAAATAATAAATTTAATTAAATACTAGCATACAAAGTTTCGATTGCAACACAAGCAATCATCATCAGGTATAACTTAAATAGAAACACAAATCTAGTATACTTAGAAATATAATGTAATACAACACAGAGTCGGATAACATAACAGTCAACACCCCACCTGGTTGATTACGTTCTTCCTGAGAATGCTAAATTTGAGAGAGAGATTATGTTTCTGGTTCTGTGTTTGATCTCTCTCTCAAATTTGGCATTCTCAGAAAGAACGTAATCAACCAGGTAGGGTGTTGACTGTTATGTTATCCGACTCTCTGTTGTATTACATTACATTTCTAAGTATAATAGATTTGTGTTTCTATTTAATGTATACCTGATGATGATTTCTTGTGTTGCAATCGAAACGTCGTATGCTGGTATTTAATTTATTATTTTATCTTCATACGTGACTTTACCGAACTAACCAAAGAATACTCTCATGACGTGTAATGCCTGCGAGCTCATAGACATTGTGACAGCAGCAGAAGGTCGCTGTTCCTCTCGTGTCCTTGGGCAGCGATGTCGCAATGCCGGGATACGTTGCTGGCGAGCGTCTATTGCGCACACGGTGACACAGGCACCAGGTACCCAAAGCCAACGTGGACTTCTTCACATTTGAAGTCCCAAACAGCACGGAACACTCATTCATATGAGGCTGAGATGACCTTGAGAAGGAGCATGCCAGATACCAGAAGCCAAGAACGGAACCTGTTTTTTTAAAAATCCTTTATATTAAGTTCGCTTGCGTGCTTGCGTGCTTGCTTGCTTGCTTACGACCGTGTAAATCTTTCGGTCGTTTTTTAACCCACTTCCCGTGATCCAATCGAGCTGACATTTTCCACACAGACTCGTTGTGCGAGACAATTAATTTTCGTGAAACAAATTTTCCCAAATTTTACACTGTTTAGGGAATTTTTTTAAATATTTAATTATCAATTGCTTAATAGTGGCAGACAATCATCTGACCCATAGGTGGTAGCCATCTCAAGCCAGAGGACGAGAGGACTCTAGCCGCCACGCATATAAAGGATTTAAAGTGAAAAACTTTGTTTTCACGGGTTAATTTTTGCAAGGTTTGAATTACAATACTCTGTCCAACACACACTCGTACACCCTTACACTCACCCACATAAGCATTACACATTTTCAAAAGAACCCCTGTGCGGCCTATGCTGACTGTGCTAACTGTTGGGGCAATGCGATTTGCTGGTAGTCGTGAAGGCTGCAATGGTGGTGGGGTGGCCAGCGCCACGCCTGTCTCCCCAACGCTGAAGCTGACGTCACACGCCGGCTACTTACTCACTTAAGGCTCAAAGCCAAGGGAATGCCCAGGAACGGTTCCTATATTTGCAACCGAGTTAGAAGTGGCTGCTGGATATTTGTATTCAGATCACCACGTTTGTAGCGCATTTCACTAACCAGCACGCCACATGTCTGCCCGCCCCACATACACAGAGGCACACTATCAGTATGCAACCGAGGAGGCAAAAGATGAGCCGGGCCAACTTGTATTGGCACACACCGGGGTTAATCGAAAGAGCATCATCATCACGGTGCCTAGGAGATGTTAACTACCTCGCCTGGTATACAAGAGGTCGTGGGTTCGATCCCGACTAACGCCTGCTGCTGTATATTTGGAGTTTGCGTGTCTCTCTCATCATCATCACGGTGGCTAGGAGATGTTGACTATACCTCGCCTGGTATACAGGTTGCGGGTTCTATCCAGACCCTGACGCTTGCTGTATATTTGGAGTCTGCGTGTCTCTCTCATCATCACCAGCGTGGAAAATTAGGCCAAGTTACATCCCACGGAGGCTCTCTCTCCAGAGCTCCCTCGAGAAAACCTTCCGTCGCAGCGGTGACGCGAGCACTTGCAGGACTGCACCTTTACCCATCGTCATTAGCTGCTTGAAGTCTGCTCCTGTGACCGGGTTACACGTCAACATCGCTACGAGTGTATTTGGGTGAAGTTATTTTTATAACGGCCGAACGTACACACACGCGCATGCATCGTGTGCATGCGTGATCAACATACGTTGTGTGTGTCGATATAACCCAGTCAGTAACAGACACACGCTGTCATTCACGACGACATTCACTCCCCACCCCCCTTCTGGTCTGCACAACTGATTGCCGAGTTTGTGTTTCGCAATCAGAAGAGGTGTTTGGTTCGTTACTGGAGAAATCTGCCGAGCCACGCGGCTTATTTGTGTTAATTTTAACAGATTTCCGGCAAGTTGCAACAAAGAAAGTGACACAAACAACAACTTCTGCACTGTGTGTGTTTGAACTTCTTTCGCACCGTACGTAGCCCAGCCGTGCTAATCCACTTGCTGTTCACTACTCACGATGTTTGTCGTTTGGATTTGCTGCCGTTTAGTTATTTGAGCGGCGCCTCAACGCTGAAGGTCACAGGCAGTCTCAGTCCAGGGCCGTTCAAATAAGTGACTTTCATAGTCTTAGTTCTTTCGGTAAAGTCACGTAGAAGGGGAATAATAAAATAATGTAAATATAAAACAATACAATTTCTCACGTTTCGACTGCAACACAAGCAATCATCATCAGGTGTGAAATCCACAGCAAGAACATTTTAAAAATGTTTTTTTCTGTGGATTTAACACCTGATGATGATTGCTTGTGTTGCAGTCGAAACGTGAGAAATGTTATTGTTTTAATATTATATTATTTCCCTTCTACGTGACTTTACCGAAAGAACCAAGAATATGAATCCCTGCAGTCACGAAAGCTTTAAATCGAAATTTAAGTGACTTTCATTTGACCGACGTCGCACGTACAAACACACTGGGCTCGCAACGTGACGCCAATCATTGACTCAGAAGGTCAAACAACCCAGAGGTCACCGGTCCGTCACCCGCCGTCGCTACGGCAGCTGAACCAATGGACACGTTTCTCAAACGCGCCCAGCCACCACCCGGTCCAGTCGGTGGGGTAGAGTGTGGGCTACCCCCACTACTCTGGTGTGTTCTCCCACGGCGTCTGTAGACGTCAGCGTGGAAGAGTAGGCCAAGTAGCCCATCGAGGAGCTCTGTCCAGAGCTCCTCAGAGTGGGAAGGCCGTTCTGCCAACAAGAGCCTGAGTAGGGGAATTGCAGGGACCGCGCCTTTATCTTCTTTTATCAGCGGATGCTTTGAAGTGAATTGTCAGTGGCGGATCTACAATTCCTTACTGGCTGTCGTGTGTGGCGTAGTGTGTGTGGCGTGGCGTGTGTGTGGTATGTGTGTGTGTGTATCTGTGGTGTGTGTGGGTACTTTAAACGTACACCCTGTGGTTCGTGAGCCAAATCCTTAGCAAGTTTCATCCAGACACACAGATAAAGAGACAAAAATGACTTTTATAGGTGAGACACTGCATACAAGTGCAGTGCGAAGTCGTGTGAAGTAGTGGATTCAGTGTGACGCGGCTCGCAGGGAAGGGTGCGACGGACCTCGCTGTGAATCCCAACAAGCGCCGAGTGAACGTTGCCTAGATTTGGCAAACGCGGCGTTAACGAGAACAAAGGAATAAACGGAACAACGGCACTTGGTCGCTAAGCGCATTCAAGTGGCGACGTCACAAAACAACGGCGCTTCCACATCGTGAAGATGAAGCGCATGCAGAGTGTGTAGTAGGGTAGTGCATAGTGCAGTGTAGCATCGCACGCGAGTGAAGTGTGGATAGTAGAACGCAGCTCGTAGTGAGGGGTACACGCTGGATGTCGATGCCCTAAACAGCTTTGTGGGGGTCGCGATCTCAGTCGAGGCCCCCCCTCCACTGGGGCTGGAGGCTACTTGCAAGCGAATTGATCGACGGTCCACGGGCAAAGCTTGCACTTGACGTTCTCCTTGAGCTGTTCCTTGCACCCGCACTGCATCTCCACCGTGACTGGGGAGGGAACAGCAGAGGGGAGAGAGCTAATGAGATCATCGCAATTGTGCAACCGCCATTAACGTCGAGGTGAACAAAATCTCCGCGCACTTCTCCTCCCGACGTTGTCAAACGACCAGAGGTCGCAACCGGGTACCCGATACCCGGCTACCCGTACCCGGCCGTACCCGGCCGGGTACGGGTAGCCGTTTGCGATCCTGGTGCGGCCGGGTACGGGTAGACCGTGAGTCACTGGTGAGTCACCGTTTGTCACTCATTTCCCAACGTCTTGTCTCTTCTCACAATTCAAGTTCCTAGAATCAACCCACCCGCGCCTGCAACATGGCTTCGTCCCAGAGGTCGCAAGCGGGTACCCGAAACCCGTACCCTACCCGTACCCGGCCGGGTACGGGTAGGGTACGGGTACGGCCGGGTACCCGCTAGCGACCCTGGTGCGGCCGGATACGGGTACGAGGGGTAAGGAATCAAAACCCGTTTGCGACCTCTGCGAATGACCCGCGGGGAAGCGGCTGTCGCAGAGCCACTGCCGACGATATCCCTTCGAGCAACCTAAGGATCACGGAAAGCAGTTCTACAGAAATGCATTTTCGGTGTGATTGCGTGGTGTACGGTACTGTATAGTAGTGAAGACTAGTGCGTAGTGGTATAGGACGGTGTGAATAGAGAGAGACGGTGGTGTGTGGCCAGGTGGTCATTACAGTAGTGTAGAGTCGTGGTGTAGAGTAGTGTATAGGATGTGATGTATAGTGTAGTGTATAGTTTGTATGTTGAACTTCTTGACACCGTACATAGCCAACCATGCGCTCAGGTGGTGCGGGCAGGGGAAAGACAAACTAAATACTAAAAGCAGTTCTAAAGAAAACAGTGTTCAATCTAGACTAATATCGCGCTTTATATTATCGGAAGAGCATTCCAGACGGCCGCAGACGCTCATCCGAGAGCGCTGCGCGCAATGATGCAGTGACCAGCGTCTCTGTCCGATGGCAGAGCTAGAAAGCCGCCGCTGCTGCTACCAAGATGACCGGGAGTTTGTGGAACGATTGACGCTCCTGGACGAGATCATGTTTACACGCTTTCATTGAACTCACTCCGTCTGTTGTCGTATCCTCAAATCTTGTAACTCAATTTCAACCGGGGGTGGGGGGGGGGCCCACCTTGGGAGATGTCGTATCCTCTGTCGCAGCATGTGACGGTGCATTTCTCGGCTGCCTCGGTGTCGTTGCAGCGCTGCCTCCCCACCGCTCCGCTGGTGCTGCCACGGACGCAGTACTCCGGGCTGGCGCTCACGTGGACCAGGTCATACTCCGAGGGCGCCGTCAACCACTCGTTCACCGGCTCCAGACGCCAGCGGGCGGCCGCCGCCACTTCCACCGCTCCTGTTGTCCCTCACCAGCCGCATGGCGGAACTTCTGTCGTACTTTCCCTGCAGCCATCATTGACATTATCGTCATCATCATCAGGGGGGGAGGATCCGCCATGTTTTCTTTTGAAGTGGTGGTGGTTGAGTGAATGCTGTTAGGGACCCCTCCCCCCGTTTGTAACCCGACTGTGGATTAATCCTCCGGGTGCAGTCTCATCACCGGCAGCCGTGAGCTCACGTTCAGAAAGTCGCCAACGTCGCGAAAGTCTTCGCGCAGCGGCAGGCAGACTCTGTCGCATTCACCGGTTCTGTTGTCGCAACCGCAGTAGTACAACAGTTCTTCCATCACCTGCAGCACCACCACCACGGTCATTGTTACTACCACAATCAGTTACCACCAACACCATCATCATTTGTCACTACCAACCGCCATTCGCCACTAAGTGGATTGTGCCAGGCCGTGTGCACGTTGAGGCCACGTGAAGTGTCCAACGCCCGCTGGCAGGAGGTCACGGGGCAGACCCAGGTGCCACGGGTCGACTGACTGAGATGACTGGCTGATGCACCACCTGTGCCCCCTACTATGCCAACATGCTGTGCTTTAGCCACCCGGCGCTCCGCTCGTTGTTGTGAGCGTCGCTCCTCCACCCTCCGTTGTTGTTGGAGGGCGACTGCCTCCAACTGCCCAGTAGCGTCCTTCACGAGCCTCCTCCACAGAGGCCGATCTTGACACTGCTGGTACCAGTCATCGGCAAGTCCACTCAGCTCCACGTCCTCCTGTACCACATCACTGCATCCCTTCTCTAGCCTGTGCCGCACCCAAGGGTAGTGGCGCAAAGCCAGGCTGCTACTCACAGGAGCAGCAGCACAACGGCTAATGACGAACCATGAGCGTGCTGACTTGGGGGGTTAGATCGGTAAAGGCACGTAGATAGAAAAATAATAAATCACATTTCAACCTGCAACACAAGCAATCGGGTGGCTACAGCAGTAGAACTGCTGAACAAGACAACCCCTAGACAACGATGCCGATCCAAGTATATAAATGTGCAGCATTTCATAAACTGATACTTTTTTCCATAAAAAAACATTTCATACGACAATACCTACAACCCACCCGCCCACTCACCACGCGACCAACTTCGTAGTTGTGCAAATCCATCTGCACGAGTTTCGTCAAAGACTTGCGTTGTCCCCTCGCCTCCAGCGGTCGTGGACACTCGCGTCCACAAACACCTTGGCGAAATGGGCTCCGTATTCGATGTTACCTCTGGGGTGCAGCAAGGGGTCATAGGTCCAGGTGCAGCTGTCGCGGATCACCTGCGGGGTGTAGCAGGCGCGCGCCACCGCGTGCACCACTCCCGCGGCGGCGAGGGCGGAGAAGAAGGCGGTCTCGCGAGAGCCTGCCCCCCCCCCCCCACAAAACAATTTCATCATTTGTCTATAATGGAGGTTGTTGTTTTTCTATCTAGCGTAGGTCGCCGAAATAGAAACGTCACGTCGTTAAAACAGCCGCCGCGTCCGACCGGCAAGGCTTCGGCACGTAGACAGAACGTGGCGAATTCTTGACTAGTGCAATGACAGGGCTCATGGAACCTGCTGGAAGGTTCTAGAAGGGGGCGTGTCTGGGCTAGAGGTAGAAGGTGGGTCAGTGGGGAAGCTCATGGAACCTGCTGGAAGGTTCTAGAAGGGGGCGTGTCTGGGCTAGAGGTAGAAGGTGGGTCAGTGGGGAAGCTCATGGAACCTGCTGGAAGGTTCTAGAAGGGGGCGTGTCTGGGCTAGAGGTAGAAGGTGGGTCAGTGGGGAAGCTCATGGAACCTGCTGGAAGGTTCTAGAAGGGGGCGTGTCTGGGCTAGAGGTAGAAGGTGGGTCAGTGGGGAAGCTCATGGAACCTGCTGGAAGGTTCTAGAAGGGGGCGTGGCCTAGCTACGCTCGCCGTGTTCCGGCCGCATGTCCGATCCTCTGCACGGCTCCCATCGTCGTCATCGCTGCATTAGTCAGCCAGCTGTGCAGTTAGAAGCCGACGATGGGGCCGTGTAGAAAGGTCGTCCGTGTGTAGCTGAACGTCGAGGGGAAACCCGCTTTGCCGGGAGAGGCTCGACACTGGCTCTGACCCGGGGAGACGATCTCCTTACCCGACCGAGGAATAGGGACGAGCCCATTCTCCGTGGTCCAGTTCGACCGCTTGGCCTGGAACTGGTGCCGATACTCGGCAATCGCCAGCTGGACACCCTCGGCCACGAGCTTCATGAAGTGCGGCTGCTTCTGGCATATTTGGCGCTGTGTGGGGGACAGCCCCGGCGACGTGCTGCACAACAGCAGCGGATGCGTGGAGGGGTCGACCCGGGGTGTCCACAATGCCAGCGACCTGCAGAGGGAAGGGGGTGGAGGGGGTCACGGTGGCCAGGGGATGTTGACTACCTCGCCTGGTATGCAGTAGGTAGTAGGTTTGATCCCAACCCTGACGCCTGCTGCTGCTGTATATTTGGAGTCTGTGTGTCTCTATCATCATCACTGTGGCTAGATATATTTTTTATGACAACATTTATACATTTACGCGATGTAACCCCCCCAAAAAAACTCCTGTGGATGATATTGGTCACGAGAGCCCTGCCCGCTACTCGGTGTTAAACAAAACACAAACAGCCGTATGGGGGGGGGGGGGGGTGTGCAAGATATTAGACACTTGTGCGCCCATCGCAGAAGAAGAGTGAAGAGGAAATCAGCGGCGGCGTCTCACGGTTACCACCAAGAGTCGCTGGCGACTGCCCCCAGCTGTGCCGTGGCGCAGAGTCCCAGCAGCAACGGGGAGAAGCCCATCGGAGTTCTCATGGCCAGCGACACTGTGCAGAAGAGAAGCAGAGCGGTGGTGACGATGTTCACACCCTCGCATGGTCTGCATATTTTGAGTTTTCATGTCTCACTCATCATCATCATCACGGTGGCTGGGAGATGTTAACTTCCTCGCCTGGTACACGGGATCGAACCCACGACCGCTTGTGTACCGGGCGAGGGAGTCAACATCTCCTAGCCACCGTGGTCGTGATGAACTCCAACTGCTGATGTCTGTATAACCACGACGTGCATTGAATGTGTGGGTGGCATCGTTTGGCGCGATGCGATATTCTTGGCCTGCAGTACCGGTCCCGTGTCAACAGGGGGCGCAAGGGCCGAACGAGATTTACTCGTCTTCCTGGTTCTTTCGGTAAAGTCACGTAGAAGGGAAGTAATAAAATAATAAAAATAAAACATAATAAAATAATTCTCACGACGTTTCGGCCACAACGCAAGCAGCCGTCCTCAGGTGAAGAACAGGTCTGTCGAGAAGACAGAGTCTGAATGACAACCCCAGGCTTGGAGCGTCTTTTTAAGCTGGGTTGGAGGGGGGGGAAGAGCGCCTTGACAAAAGAATTTGCATTTCAAGAGAAATTTAGCATATTTATGGGAAATGTGTAGGAGGTGGGCTGGGGGTTTTCAAAGTCATATTATACCCATGCATTATGCAGGATTAGCAGCATCAAAGGGAGGGGGTAGGGGGTAGCATTAACAAAGGGAGGGAATGTTAATAGTATGTAGAAGCAGGAGACCCGCAACGGAGCAAATATTGCATTCCCTGTGGAGCACACAAGATACAGTCAATGCCAGTGAGTGGACTGCGGTCTGAAAGTCACCGTAAACGTGAACAATCAGTTAAGATCCGAAATGGTTTATTACGTCCTTCCAATGATTGCCGAGCCAGAATCCATCTTCTCGGTTGAAATTGTCTCTGTGTTTGTATATGTGGATCGCCTCATGAACGAATCTCTCATGATAGCCAGATGGCTTGCAGAGAACCTCTGTCTTGGAGAAGTCAATGTCATGTGAGCCCACTGAATTGTAACAGTGATCTGCCACGGCTGAGGAGTTTGTCCTACCGTGTTTCAGGTCTGCTTTATGTTCACGGATGCGGTCCGAGACATGTCGTTTGGTTTCTCCAATGTAACTGCTACCACAGAGGCAACTTAGTTTGTAGACGCCAGGGAACTGTGTCTGGAACCACATCTTTTACAGACGGGACCAGATCACGAATGTTATGTACTGTGTTGAATCGGACCTGGATCTTATGTTTAATCAGGATTTTGGAGATCTTTTTTGTGACCCCAGCAATGTAGGGTAGGGTGATGGTTTTGATAGGCTCCTCAACAGGATCCTTCTTGATGGTTGGAGTGATGGCCTTGCGGATTGTGTAGTCGGAGTAACCATTAGCCTTAAGAGCTTGGCGTACGTGTTTGAGTTCACCGGCAATGTGTTCCTGGTCGGAGATGCGTTGGGCTCTATGGTATAGAGTCTTGATGAGGGAGTTTTTTCTGGGATGGATGGTGGTGGGAATCCGGTTTTAGGTAAGCATCCGTGTGGGTGGCTTTCCTGTAGACAGAATGGCTCATTGAACCATCAGGTCTCCTTTTAATTTAACATCCAAAAAGGGTAGCTTGCCTCCTTTTTCGACTTCCATGGTGAATCTGATGGCTGGGTGTATGGAATTGATGTGGTCGAGGAATTGGTCTAGAGCAGGCCGGCCATGTGGCCAGATGACAAAAGTGTCATCTACGTACCTCTTCCACAAGGTCGGGCATAGAGTGGCAGTCTGGATGGCGTCAGTCTCAAATTTCTCCATGAAAACGTTGGCTACAACCGGAGATAGGGGGGAGCCCATTGGGGTACCCTCAGTTTGTTTGTAGAAAGTTCCATTCCAGGTGAAGTATGTATTGATTAAGCAGTGTCTCACCAGGGGGGGGGGGTACCCCAGCATTCAGTCCTTGATGAATCAAGTCTTCAATGATTGCGATGGTGTCAGGTACAGGAACTTTGGTGAATAAGGAAACCACATCACTGACAAGCAGGTCGTCTGGGGACAGGGCAATCCCCTTGATTGTCGATACCAGGTCAGTAGAGTTTAGTACCGCAGAGGTGGTTTTTCCAGTGAAAGGCGTAGGATTTCAGACAAAAAACGAGCCCTTCTACGCGACTTTACCGAAAGAACCAAGAAGATGAGTCCCTGCAGTCACGAAAGCTTTAGAGATTTCCTCGATTAAGTAGATAATTCAGTGTGTAACAAAAACATGTTTTATTGTTGTCCCTGTGTAGTAAAGTGTTAATACCTAATAGCTAGTGCCTCAAAAGTAGAGAAAGTGGGCTCTTAATACTCCACACAAACGTTGCTTGTGTGACCCAGGACACAAAAGCGAAGTGAATAATCCACTCCATTAATAACAGTGTGACAACAACATTGTCCCTTAGTAGTAAAGCTTTATTACCTAATAGCTTATGTCTCAAAAGTAGAGAAAGTGGCTATTGTTAATCTCCACAAATTCTAAATTTGAAGCTTTCGTGACTGCAAGGATTCATACTCTGATGTTTTTTTCGGTAAAGTCACGTAGGTAGAAATAAATAAAACGAAAATAAATTAAAAATAAATTAAAATAAAATCTCCTCACAAACGTTGCTTTTGTGACCCAGGACATTGATAAATTTAACTCTTTTAAATTTCGATTTAAAGCTTTCGTGACTGCAGGGATTCATCTTCTTGGTTCTTTCGGTAAAGTCACGTAGAAGGGAAGTAATAAAATAATAAAAATAAAACATAATAAAATAAAATAATTCTCACGACGTTTCTTCACCTGAAGACGGCTACTTGCGTTGTAGCCGAAACGTCGTGAGAATTATTTTATTTTATTATGTTTTATTTTTATTATTTTATTACTTCCCTTCTACGTGACTTTACCGAAAGAACCAAGAAGATTAACGATTTTAAATAAAAAAAACGTGGCGTGCATGTGTGTCATCCCTTCACGTAAAGTCCTGCTCACAAACGCAAAGTTTGTGTGGAATAATACTATCCATTAAACATACTTTGTAGGCATAACCAATTTAGCAACACACAACACTTTACTACGCAGGGTCAGACCTCGTGTTAGGTAGTCACCCGGCAGCGGTGTTCTTGTTGTTGTTGTTGAACCAATAAATATAATCTAGATATGCAAGGAGACCCATGCATTCTATAGGTAAACCCACTAAAAGAAACTCCTTAAAAAATTTTAAAATGTTTTTTAATACAAATTTATTTTTTCTTTTAAAAAATTATAACTTTTTTTTAAAGAAGTCGAGCGGACAACGTGGAAGTGAACGACGTGTCGCCCACGAGCCTTGAGCGCGCCACACGCACACACAGAGAGAGAGGAACGAATGAAGTTGAATAATAAAACAACAAGTTTGAGTTGCGCAACACGCGCTCGGCGCTCACCGCGTGTTGAGAAGCTTCGTGGGCGACGCGATTCCAGAGCTCATGGCCGCGGCGTTCTCGATTCCCGGCGGGAAAATAGATATTTAACTAACAAGACGTCCACGCTTTTAAAGAGACGCTTAAGTGATTGACGCCGATTTTTATTGATTGCTTTATCAATTAGGTGTTTTTTATTTAGAGTGATGCACGCACACGACGCAGGTGAGCCTGAGGCACGTGGCGCCTGATTGGTGTGCGGGCAGTACGTTGTCACAGTGAGCACACAGTCTCGTGGATTGGTCAACAGGAAGTAGACTAAACATGTTGTTACGAGATGTTGGCCACGACAAACAGAGGAATATCACGTGAAGTGAGAAGCGTTTAAAATATAAAGGGGCAGAAATTACTCCATCGAGAAAACTAAGTTTTAATTAAAACCCAGTACACATGCAACGTTGAGACAATTTGGTTAACATAGGTGTACACACACAGTGTGGTTAACATACAGTGAGGGAAAAAAGTATTTGATCCCCTGCTGATGTTGTACGTTTGCCCACTGACAAAGAAATGATCAGTCTATAATATTAAAGGTAGGTTTATTTGAACAGTGAGAGACAGAATAACAACAAAAATCCAGGAAAAATGTTATAAATTGATTTGCATTTTAATGAGGGAAATAAGTATTTGACCCCCTCTCAATCAGAAAGATTTCTGGCTCCCAGGTGTCTTTTATACAGGTAACGAGCTGAGATTAGGAGCACACTCTTAAATGGAGTGCTCCTAATCTCAGCTTGTTAGCTATATAAAAGACACCTGTTCACAGAAGCAATCAATCAGATTCCAAACGCTCCACCATGGCCAAGAGCAAAGAGCTCTCCAAGGATTTAAAGCTTTCGTGACGGCAGGGATTCATCTTCTTGGTTCTTTCGGTAAAGTCACGTAGAAGGGAAGTAATAAAATAAAAAACATAATAAAATAATTCTCACGACGTGTCGGCTACAACGCAAGCAGCCGTCTTCAGGTGAAGAATGAGACACTGCCAAGCGAGGAGCTTATATATAAGCTGGGTAGGAGGTGGAAGAGGAGCGCCTTAACAAAAGAATGTGCATATCAAGAGGAATTTAGCATATTCATGGGAAATGTGTAGGAGGTGGGCGGGGGGGTTTCAAAGTCATATTATGCCCATGCATTATGCAGGATCAGCAGCACCAAGGGAGGGTGCAGGGAGTAGCATTAACAAAGGAAAGGAATGTTAATAGTATGTAGCTGCAGTTACTGAACAACCACGTAGAAAACTAAAGTATAAACTACATAAAAAACTGAAGTATAAACTGCATAGCATCATCAGTATATTTACTATACTCTACAATAAGCTGAGTTTACTAACAGCAAGTAATACATTACAATTCTACGTCGTAAAAATTATATAATATGCTTCCATCTAAACTTTATTCTCTTACATCACACGAGCATACACCGTACTATATACTGCCATAGATAAACCCAACATTAAATTATATACTGTATTGCTATAAACCACCCTATACCTTATACATTTTAATATAACACTATGTATTATTCTACCCACCCTAATGTGTATCACACTGCTATATGCTGCTATATGTTTACTATACAATTACGATACTATATGTTACTTTGTACATTGTATTATATCAACGGCCTTGAAGCCATTTCATTCATCCTTACACGCAATGACAGAAATTCTCTCTTTACCCCTACCCGAACACCTATGTTATTGGCAAATTGTTATTAACCAGCGCAGTTCACGATAGCAGCACGCCTTTGTAGGACCATCAGCTTCTATGTAGCTTTCATTATAGCATGCTGACTAATCATTAGCCATCAAGCACAGCCATCTGCGGGGTGGTGTCCCGTTTACTCCACAATGCACTACTTATATCAAGCACTATCAGCCTCATGATTGCTGAAGTTGCCCTCCAGATCCTCGAAAGCGTTGGGCGGGTATCTAGCTGTATTATGTCTTGGACGGCGCTTTCACAGTCCCCTAACCTATATGCAGGCTGGACGGCTCTATGTTCTCCTTTGCCTGTGGTACCCGATCCTCTTTACCCCCGCCGCCGTAAGGGTTCGAGGTCGACCCCCTCAATTAGCAAGAACGACATGAAATGAAAAAGCTATGCAGGCGAAGGACGTGTAGATTCCTAACGGGTTTGGTCTACAGAGACAGGTTATTCTCATCTCGACGCACGATGCTGAGAGGAAATTTACGGACGAGCGTAGGTCTTGGGGTGCACGAAGTTGAAGCAAATGAACCGAGGGATAGAGAGAACTTTGGGTTCAGGCCCATAAGACTGTTCGATAAGAAGACTCTAGGGGGGGAACGCACTCCTATGTTGCTCATCCGCGGAA
>NW_024705509.1:0-23614 GCF_018977255.1 Callorhinchus milii | reverse complement strand
CGCCGCGTTGGTGGACCTGTCTGTGCCGGAGGACGCCAACTTACGATGGAGACAGATGGCGGCGCAGATGGAGACCTTGAAAATCGTGCTGGCGTAACTGTGTGAGTTCACCACGCCGAGGACGGCGTCGGGGAGGCCCGGTGGTGATCCGCAGGCCTCCGCCTTTCCTGCGCTGCCAGCGCCATTGCCACGTGGCACGAAGACGCCATCTTGGGCGTGGCAGGGGAGAAAAGGCGGGAGGCCGCCATCTTGTCTTCACCGCGGCGGGAGACGCCGCCATTTCAACATCGCGGCGGAGAGGCAGCTTGCGCTGCCATCTGGAGGTGCCTCGGGGAGAGCAGCCTGCAGTGAGCTGCTGCGCGAGGACGAGCTGCGAGGAGAGACGACGATGCTGCGGCTGCTGGGGCGGGAGCTTCCCGTCCTGGCTCGGGTGCGTGACAACGGAGCCGTCAAGTCGCCGAACGAGTTCTGCGAGGCGTCTCAAGTTGCCACCCTGCCGTCCTCTTCTTGCTGCAGCCCCGGGCGAGTCGTAACGATACGCACCCGGCCTTAACACACACCTCACCATCTTTCGAGGGCCGGGGGGCGATTTGTTTTTTCTCTCATGACTCGATTGTGCGGAGCGCGGTTCGGACTGTGTGTATGTGTGTGTAATAACGATGAACGCGCTATCTGCTTGTTGCTTGGTGTCAATATAAGTGTGTGCGTGTGTTGAGAATGGACGGAGAGTCTGCTGTGTTTGCTGAGTGTCAAATTGTGTGTGTGCGCTGCGCGTGGAGTTGTTATCTTGATGGTGAAGTTAATTATTAACTTGGGAGCGTCGGGTATCTTGCGCTGTATTATTTCGTGGGTTACCTTGTGCGATGGGCTTAATTGAAAAAAATATATATTTTTTTTGGTGTATTGTGCTGCGAGGTGCTGTGTGCGATGTGGTTGTTGCAAGAGAGAGAATAATTGTGTTGTTGCTGCAAAGTTACGACAGGATTAATGGTGTGTTGGTTGCCTGCAGATCTGCTTGCTATTGTGCTTAAATGTACGCGTGTGATCGCGATATGCTGATTGTATGTGCTGTTACACCGTTCTGTATGGTTATGGGGTGCGATGCTGTGGTTGACTATTGGAATTGGGATTGTTATTAATTGTGCGTACCTGTTGGAAATTGGTAACAAATTCGAGGGGACCCAAAAATTTGGTTGTATGGTTGTTGTGCACACGAGATTGCGTGTATATTATAGAGGGGGACCCTAAAATTTGGTTGTATGGGTGTTGTGCACACGAGATTGCGTGTATATTATAGAGGGGGACCCAAAAATTTGGTTGTATGGGTGTTGTGCACACGAGATTGCGTGTATATTATAGGGTAATTGAGCTTTTTGAAAATGAGGGTGCGCGATGACGCCGTTGTGGGTGGCTCAGATGTTAATGCTAATGGGATCGTAAATGGGCGCCAAGTGGCGTCGCGTATTCGGTTGATCGCATGCAGCCACGAGTTGCTTTGCGAGTTGGGTTGTGTAACCAATGTGGTTGGTAAAATATTGGTTAAAAATTCCCGATATGACTGCTGCACGCAGCAAGCTGGGGCTGTGCGTCTATCGTTGTTGGGGTTGTTACAATAAGACGGGGGATGCATTTTGTGACCCCCAGCAAAGGGAAGCTGGGGTGCACGAATGGAGAAAACTGGCCACGTGTTCGCACGTTGGGCCGCCATTTTGCGCGCACGCGGGGTATGGCGACGATGCGCTTTGCGGAAAGGGCCGCCATTTTGAGTGCGCGCGAGTTATTGCGCGAACGCGCTGGGCGAAGGGGGCCGCCATTTTGAGCGCGCGGGAAAAACCGCGGTGGGGCAAATATTCCATCTGTTATGCCTGCCATTGTTGATTGGGTGATGCACGAGTTGTGGTCACATCGGCCTATGGCTGATGGCTGACCTGACAGCCCGGAGGCGAAACCTCCGTGGTATGTCTTAAACTAATGGGCCATGTGCTCATATGACTCGGGGAGTCATGGTTCAGTTGTGCGGTGGCAGACTGAACCTGGTGTGCCGGGGGCTCACGGGATCTGGGTTAGGGTGTTATTGTCTCTATAAGAGAACATTGCCCCGTGGGGGGAGTCGATGGGGTCTGGCATTGCCGGGGGATGAACCTTCCCTGGGCTATAAAGCATCAGACTATACGAGGCTGGTGTGTGTCCATCTCTGATGGGATAGTAAGGGAGGAGCATGGCCGAGTTGCTGCTCATCCCCGAAATTGCACTAGCCGAGAGTATGGTCAGTGGATGTTGCTGTGGGTTGACGACCACGGTGGGGGTTAGGGCGAGTTAAACGTTACCGCTGGGGAGCGTGGCTCTCTCCACGCGAGGGTGTGCGACTGGGGTTTGCTGAGAGTGACCGTGGGTACATGCTGTGTACGTGCGATGTCTGTGCTGGTCCTCAAGGGAGGATTGCTGGTGGGCAAGAGCAGGAAATTTGTTGTTTTGTTGTTGTTGTCACGTGTAAATAATATTGTTGTTAAAATGTAAATACTGGGGCATCCATCGCGTTATTTTGGGTATTTATGGGGGTTTTTTTAAGCGGGCCGGATTTACATCATCTCCACTACCCTGGGCCGGGTGGCTGTCGTGTACGACATGTGGATGTGCGTTGTTGTGCTGTGCCTCAGGGGATTGGATTCTCCTTCTCGTCACAGATCTTCAGTGCCTGCCACACTGGGTGTTACCTGGTGTGCTAACTGGAAGAGGACTTGAAGGAGCGATTGAGCGCCGTTCGTCATTCTGCTCTACCACTTTCTCTTTGACGTTGGACTTGAGCCGAGCGGATGGAACTGCAACATGGACACGCACTAAAACATCACATTCCTGGGTTGTGCGCGTCGGCCGTTCTTGCGTGTCAGTTGCCGTTGTTGTGCATTGTGCCATTCTTATTCTTGTTGTTGTTGCGCGGAGGACAGGCCGGTGTTCTGTTCCAGTTCCTGATACCTCCCCTTTCGTTACTTGTGTTGTTGTTCTTATAATCTCCGTTGTGTCTGGGGGACTCCTGATTGTGATGCCTTCGCCCGCATTATTTTGTTCTGTTTCAGCCGAGGACGGCTGGAATTTTCTCTACGGGGGAGGGTAGTGTAATGCGGGCGTAAATGGGCGGGGCGGATATGACGATCCGAGAGGGAGGAGTCAGGGTCACGTGGGGGAGAAGTTATAGCGGGGAGACAGGAAGCCATCTGGGTCAGTCGGGGGAGTGAAGGGTGGTGAACGCGTTGGGTGGTCGCCGTGCCTCAGCCTGGTGGCTGAGGGGCTCATGACGGCGCCAGCCAGCGGGGTGGAAGAGAGTTGGGGATAGAGCTGAGATTGGAGATGGCGAGATAGCCACAGAGGCCACGGAGGGCTGAGGTTGGGGAGTGGCGAGATCGCCACACACGGTAAGACTCGGCACCGCCGGCCAGCGGTGACCGAGCACGGAGGAACAGGGAGCAGCGGTGGAGCTGCTGTGAGAGCAGCCAGAGGGCTGCACCAAGAGCCTGCAGCGGAGCTGCAGGAGCGCGGAAGGCTACGGGAGCGAAGGCAGCTGTGGAGCTGCCAGGCAGAGAGTCTCAGGAGGAGTGCCGTGAGGGAAAGAGAACGCGAACCCAAATAAAGGACACGGAGACAGAACCAGGGTCGAGTCCTTTATTACACATGTAAGCTGGGCTTAGTTATGACAACAACAAAGTTGTTTGTTGTTAGAACTACAGGAATATATTTTTTCTTAAAATAATAAATTTATACTGAAACACTGCACACAAATTGTACAGACGGTCATTTTGGTGTCACCTCCTCTGATGGTGTCACCCTGTGCGGTTCGCACCCCCCTAGTGACACCACTGCACTACACTACTATGCACTACCCTTTACACTAACCCATACACAACTCCTGTTGCGGGTGTGATCTTACTGATCCTAAACGGGCTACGATTTGCTAATGCGTCGTAGTCATTGGGAGCGTAATGGGGCGGAAGCTTTACAAATGACAAACATTTGAGAGTGATGTCAAAGTCTTTATTAACACCGGAGGAATCCGAAGAGCTGTAAAGCTCTTGGTGTGTCACAGATGTCCAGTAGGGGGCACGGTGTCAGAACGTTACGACAAAAACAACACAAGACACAAACACGATAGGACTTCAACAGTATAGGAAATGTTGATGGTCACTCATCCAGCTGTGGATTGACCAGTGAGGCCTAGTGGAGGCTGTTCAGTCAGGCCTAGTAAAGCCTGTCCAGTTAGGCTTAGTAAAGCCTGTTTAAGCAGGCCCAGTGAAAAAGCCTCTGCAGTCAGGCCGTGCCACGTTCACGCCGTGGGGGGCCTTGCGTGCTGCCCCCCCCCAGCGCCCCACCCCCCCGGAGCCCCCCTCCCCACCCCTACCCACCGCGCCCACCCCGGCCTAGAGGCTTGACTCCTCGATGGGGGCGACGACGAGTGACGGGGGTGTCGCGTTGGAGAGAAGGACGATGGGGTCGGAGCGGAGGGGCCTGGCGGTGGTGGTGGTGGGTGGAGAGGGTGATGATAGCGGTGGTGGTGGGTGCAGGGGCGGTGATGATAGCGGTGGGTGGAGGGGCTGTGACGATAGCGGTGGTGGGTGGAGGGGCGGTGACGGTGGTGGTGGTGGGTGGAGGGGCGGTGGTGGTGGTGGTGGGTGGAGTGGCGGTGACGGTGGCGGTGACGGTGGTGGTGGGTGGAGGGGCGGCTGTGGTGCCACCGCTGCCACCACCACCACCACCGCTGCCACCAGGCAGCCCCGGGTCGGTCCGCAGCTGCGCCAGACGCTCCTCCACGCAGTGCGCCGAGAGGCGAGCCTCCGCATCCTGGTCCCAGCACTCCTCCATGGTGACACACAGCTGGGACAGTCCCTGGGAGTCACGCACCAACATCGTCACCACCACCGCCACCACCACCAAGACACCACCACCACCACCAAGCCACCACCGCCACCACCGCCACCGCCGCCACCACCGCCGCCACCACCGCCACCACCGCCACCACCACCACCACCGCCGCCACCACCGCCACCACCACCACCAGCAAGCCACCACGAGGTCAATCTGCTGCTGGATGAGTGACCATCAGCCGAGGTTAAAACGCAACTTCAAATACAGCGGCAGACATCGTCAGGGTCGGGATGGAACCCACGTCCTCCCGTAGACCAGGTGAGGTAGTCAACATCTGCGCCCTAGTAACATTGACCAGGAGGGATGACAGAGGAGGGAAGGAGGAGGGGAGGGAAAGAGTGAGCCAGTGAGTGAGTGAGTGAGCGAGTGAGTGAGTGGGTGAGAGGGTAAGTGAGTGATTGGGTGAGTGAGTTAGCCAGTGAGTGAGTGAGCGAGTGAGTGAGGGAGAGGGTGAGTTAGTGGGTGAGAGAGTGAGTGATTGAGTGGGTGAGTGAGTGAGCCAGTGAGTGAATGAGCCAGTGAGTGAGCGAGCGAGTGAGTGAGCGAGTAAGTGAGTGAGCGAGTGAGTGAGTGGGTGAGCGAGCGAGTGAGTGAGGGAGAGAGTGAGTTAGTGAGTCTATGAGAGTGAGTGAGCGAGTTAGTGAGTGACTGACTGACTGAGTGAGTGAGCGAGTGAGCGAGTTAGTGAGTGAGTGACTGACTGACTGAGTGAGTGAGTGAGCGAGTGAGCGAGTTCGTGAGTGAGCGAGTAAGTGACTGAGTGAGTGGGTGGGTGAGTGAGGGAGTGACTGAGTAACTGACTGAGTGAGCGAGTGAGTTAGTGAGTGAGTGAGCGAGCGAGCGAGTGAGAAAGAGAGTGGGAGAGTGAGAGAGAGTTAGTGAGTGGGTGAGTGTGTGAGAGGGCGAGTTAGTGAGAGAGTTAGTGAGTGAGTGAGTGAGCGAGTGAGTGAGCGAGTTTGTGAGTGAGGGAGTGAGTGAGTGTGTTACTGACTGAGTGAGTGAGTGAGAGAAAAAGTGAGTGAGTGACTGAATGAGTAAGTGCGTGAGTGGGAGAGTGAGTGAGCCAGTGAGTGCGTCAGTGAGTGAGTCAGTGAGTGAGTGAGACAGTGAGTGAGTCAGTGAGTGAGTGTGTGAGGGAGTGAGCGAGTTAATGAGTGAGTTACTGAGTAAGTGACTGAGTGAGTGGGTGGGTGGGTGAGTGAAGGAGTGACTGAGTGAGTAACTGATTGAGTGAGCGAGTGAGTGAGTGAGCGAGCGAGTGACTGAGTGAATGAGAGCGCTAGTGAGTGAGTGACTGAGTGAGTGGGTGAGCGAGCGAGCGAGTGAGCGAGTTAGTGAGTGAGCGAGCGAGTGAGTGAGAAAAAGAGAGTGGGAGAGTGAGTGAGAGAGTTAGAGAGAGAGAGTTAGTGGGTGAGTGTGTGAGAGGGCGAGTTAGTGAGAGAGTTAGTGACTAACTGAGTGAGTGAGCGAGAGAGAGAGTGACTGAGTGAGTGAGCGAGTTAGTGAGTGAGAGAGTTAGTGAGTGAGAGAGTTAGTGAGTGAGTGAGTCACTTAATGAGTGAGTCACTGAGTGAGTGAGCGAGCAAGAGAGAGTGAGCGAGTTAGTGAGTGAGCGACTGAGTGAGTGAGAAAGAGAGAGTGAGTGAGAGAGAGTGAGTGAGTGAGTGAGTTAGTGAGTGAGTGGGTGAGGGAGTGAGCGAGTGAGTTAGTGAGTGAGTGAGTGAGCGAGCGAGCGAGCGAGTGATTGAGTGAATGAGAGCACTATTGAGTGAGTGAGTGACTGAGTGAGTGAGTGAGCGAGTGAGCGAGTGAGCGAGTTAGTGAGTGTGCGAGTGAGTGAGTGAGAAAGAGAGAGTGAGCGAGTTAGTGAGTGAGCGACTGAGTGAGTGAGAAAGAGAGAGTGAGTGAGTGAGTGACTGAGTGAGTGAGTCTGTGAGAGTGAGCGAGTTAGTGAGTGAGTGAGTGACTGACTGAGTGAGTGAGTGACTGATTGACTGAGTGACTGAGTGAGTGACTGAGTGAGTGACTGAGTGAGTGTGTGAGTGACTGAGTGAGAGGGTGAGTGAGTGACTGAGTGAGTGAGTGACGGAGTGACTGAGTGAGTGACTGAGTGTGTGTGTGAGTGACTGAATGAGTGACTAAGTGAGTGACTGTGTGAGTGTGTGAGTGACTGAGTGAGTGACTGAGTGAGTGACTGAATGAGTGACTGAGTGAGTGAGTGAGTGACTGAGTGACTGAGTGACTGAGTGAGTGAGTGACTGAATGAGTGACTGAGTGAGTGAGTGACTGAGTGAGTGACTGAGTGACTGAGTGAGACGTCGACCGGGTGCTTGAGCCAGGCCTCCCGGATCGCTGGGCGGCCATTGCCGTCCACCACGAAGTGCCGGAGCTCATCCAGCGTGGGGCGCTCACCCACCTCGTCCACCAAGGGAGCGCGGTGCTCACCCAGCATGCCTGGCACACACACACACACACAGACACACACAGACACACACACAGACACACACACACAGACACACCAGACACACAGACACACACACAGAACACACACACACAGACATACACACACACAGACACATACACACACACACAGACAACAACAACAACAACAACCGCCATTCGCCACTAAGTGGCGGTGACGTCACCACGATGCTTGTGCCAGGCCAAGTGCACCTTGAGGCCACGTGAAGTGTCGAACGCCCGCTGGCAGGAGGTCACGGGGCAGACCCAGGTGCCACGGGTCGACTGACCGAGATGACCGAGATGACTGGCTGATGCTTTAGCCACCCGGCGCTCCGCTCGTTGTTGTGAGCGTCGCTCCTCCGCCCTCCGTTGTTGTTGGAGGGCGACTGCCTCCAACTGCCCAGTAGCGTCCTTCACGAGCCTCCTCCACTGAGGCCGATCTTGACACCGCTGGTACCAGTCATCGGCAAGTCCACTCAGCTCCACGTCCTCCTGTACCACATCACTCCATCTCTTCTCTAGCCCGTGCCGCGCCCGTTTAGCCCCCTCGATCCGGCCGAACAAAAGCTGTTTAGGCATGCGGTGGCTGGGCATGCGGGCTACATGACCCAGCCAACGCAGCCTTGCCTGCCGGAGGAGCTCACCGATGGGACTTTGCCCAGATCTTTCAAGGATTTGTGAGCTCCTCACACAATCCAGCCTGGTTAAACCCAGGATGGATCGTAGGCAGGCCAGCCTAAATGTTTCTAACCGGTGAAGATGCTCCATTAGGGGGTCCACGTTTCGCAAGCGTAGAGAAGGGAGGGAATGACCGTGGCTGAGAAGACCTGAAGCTTCGTGCGGAGCGACAGACCAGGTAGCTTCCACACAGCGTTACGCAACCGATGAAAAGATATTGCTGCTCGATTGATTCGGAGTGAGACCTCTGCTGTTAAACCGGAACCGGTCATGAGCACACTGCCCAGGTATGGGAAACTCTCCATTCTCTCCACAACTGACCCATCAGCAGCAGCGTCTCCACCTCCTCCTCCGAGTGAGCAGTAATTAGCAGATCATCGGCATACATAACGTGGTTGAGCAATAGAAAGCCATCCCTTGACCGCACCCGGGCATTGATCAGCCTCTCATTATATCTGTACCAAATGGAAATTCCTCCGGTACAGCTATTGAAGGCTTCACGAATGATGTGGTCAAAATAGATGTTAAATAATGTGGGAGCCAGAAGACATCCCTGTCACACCCCAAGGTGTACAGGGAATGGTTTTGACTCCCGGCCACGTAGTTTTACCCGGGCCCACTCACCATCATGAAGGTCCTTAATGAGGGTGAGCAGAGGGTCAGGGACTCCGAAAGCACGAAGAACAACCCAGAGCCCAGGCCTACTGATGGTATCATAGGCCTTGACCAGGTCAATAAAGCAGAGATGTAGGTCTTGTTGGAATTCCCTACACATCTGCTGTAGCAGACAGAAGGAAAATATGGTATCTGTGCAGGACCGCCTTTTCCTGAAACTGCATTGGGAGATGCCCCTGTAGTTGTTACAGTCTGTGCGGTCCCCCTTCTTAAAGAGGGGACCACCAGGGCATCCTTCCAATCCTGCGGAACCCGTCCAGTGGTCCAGACTGTTGTTATGATGTCATATAGGGCAGTCTGTGCACAAACGCCACCCTCCCTCAGCATTTCGCTTGGGAGATCATCTCTGCCTGGTGCCTTTCCTGGTCTCAGACTCTGGATCGCATTCAGTACTTCCTCAACAGATGGCACCTCAGCCAGCCACTCACAGGGGGTGACTTCTTCTTCCAATATTTGAGGCACCGCAGCCTCAGCATGGTCATCCCCAATTTGTGCCATGATGTTTTCCATGTTGAGGGATTTCCCTCCACCAGGACCTCACAGAAATGCTCAGCAAATCTGCAAACCTGTTTCTGGGGGTCGGAGATTGGATCACCGTTCTTTCCCCTAGTGATGGTAATAGGTGTGGCGCTGCAGGTTACTTTTTTGATGGAGTTAAATAGTGATTTGTGATCGCGGGCCACTGAGGCAGACTCCATCTCCTCAGCAACCCGCAACCACCAACCATCCTTACAGCGCCTCACGGCTCTCCGAACCTCCGAGCAAGGGCTGCGGTAAGCCTCCTCATTCTCTGACGTGGGATGCTGTAGACGATGAGAGTGGGCCTGTCACTTTTTCTCAACTATCCTGAGCACCTCCTCTGTCAGCCAGGGTTTCTGGGGAGGTCTGAACCGTGTACCCAAAGCAGCCATTGCAGCTGCATGAGTCACAGTCTTAAACCTCGCCCATTTACCCTCGACATCAGGAGGAGTGGGGGACGATGCCAACCCCAGCTGCAAGTGATGATGAAATTCTCGCTTGCAACTTTCATCAGCTAGCTGAGACCAGGCCACCTTAGGCTGGAATGGGGTCCTGGGTGTCCACCCACCACCGGAATGGAAGAATGGCAGGCGCATCTTACAGATGACTAGTCGATGGTCAGAGGGCATATCAGCTCCACGGTAGGTCCTGGTGTCAAGGACATGGGCCCGCATCCGCTGATCCATCACTATGTAGCCCAGCAGATGTTCTTGCTTGGACCCGGCATGCATCCATGATGCATTTTGAAAGTTGGACGGTCGAGAACTTTCATCAGCTAACTGAGACCACAGACACACGCACAGACTAGACACACACACAGACACACGCACAGACACACGCCCAGACACACGCACAGACCAGACACACACACAGACACACGCACAGACACACGCCCAGACCAGACACACGCACAGACACATGCACAGACACACGCACAGACACACGCACAGACCAGACACACGCACAGACACACGCACAGACCAGACGCACAGACACACGCACAGCACGCAGACACACGCACAGCACGCAGACACACGCACAGCACGCAGACACACGCACAGCACACACGCACAGACACACGCACAGACACACGCACAGACACACGCACAGACCAGACACACGCACAGACACACGCACAGTGACACGCACAGACACACGCACACACACGCACAGACACACGCACAGACACACGCACAGAGCTAGACACACGCACAGACACACGCACAGACACACGCACAGACACACGCACAGACACACGCACAGACCAGACCACACGCACAGACACACGCACAGTGACACGCACAGACACACGCACAGACACACGCACAGACACACGCACAGACCAGACACACGCACAGACACACGCACAGTAACACGTACAGACACACGCACAGACACACGCACACACGCACGCACAGACACACGCACAGACACACGCACAGCAGACACACACAGACACACGCACAGACCACACACACACACAGACACACGCACAGACACACAGACACACACTCACAGACACACGCACAGACACACGCACAGACACACGCACAGACACACGCACACACACAGACACACAGACCAGACACACACACACACGCACACAGTAACACGTACAGACACACGCACAGACACACGCACACACACACGCACAGACACACGCACACACACACACACGCACATACACACGCACAGACACACGCACATACACACACACACAGACACACAGACCAGACACACGCACAGACACACGCACACAGTAACACGTACAGACACACGCACAGACACACGCACACACCACACGCACAGACACACGCACACACACACACACGCACAGACACACACACAGACACACAGACCAGACACACGCACAGACACAGCACACAGTAACACGTACAGACACACGCAGCCAGACACACACACACGCACAGACACACGCACAGACACACAGACACACAGACGCAGACACACAGACCAGACACACACAACAGAACGACCCCCCACCCACATCAGGTGGGGCGGCACCGTGTGACAAGAGGTGACCAGGACCGGCCAGCACCACGCCCCTGGGGCCGACGCCGCACCTCCGCTCACCGCCACTGGACGGCAGCGCGTAGCGATCTCCCACAGCACCAGGCCCAGCGCGTAGACGTCGATGTGAAGGAAGGCGTCGGACTGCAAGCAGATGGCGCCCTCCAGCAGCTCGGGGCCATGTAGCGGAGAGTGCCGACCTGCGGCGGGGTGCAACGGCGGCGGCGTCACGCTCGGCACGATGCTCTCCAGCTGATCGTTGGTTTTAAATCCTTTATATTAAGTTCGCTTGCTTGCGTGCTTGCTTGCGCGCTTACGACATGCAAACCTTTCGGTCGTTTTTTAACCCACTTCGCGTGATCTAATCGAGCTGACATTTTGCACACAGACTCGTTGTGCGAGACAATTAATGTTTGTGAAAAATTTTTTCCAAAATTTTACACTGTTTAGGGAAACAATAAAAATGTAATTACCAATTGTTTAATACTGCAGACAATCATCTGACCCATAGGTGGCAGCCATCTCAAGCCAGAGGACGAGAGGACTCTAGCCGCCACGCATATAAAGGATTTATAGTGAAAAACTTTGTTTTTACGGGTTATATTTACCCTTCTATCTGGCGATGAAACTGACACCATAGACCACAATACCTGCGTCATAATGCAAAAAAAACATAACTCTGATAATGTATGCACTGTCCTTGAAGTTGATTGGTCCACACCCGAGACAGCTTTCCTTAGAGCCTAGTCTCACATGGTGTTGGACCAGATGACGCCAAAAGGCGCACAACTCAAAGACAACGCACCATCAGAGTATGAGAGCTCGGGGTAAGCATTTACACCATTGGAACCTCATTTGCCAGTAAAAAATATAATTGTTTTTTTTACCCTTCTGTCTGGCAACAAAACTGACACCTTTTTTTAAAGGAGTCATGTTTGCATAGACCGCAATACCTGCAGTCATAATGCAAACAAAAAACACAACTCTGATGATGATATGCACTGTCCTTGAAGTTATTGGTCCACACCCGAGACAGCTTTCCAGGAGCCTAGTCTTGTTGCACAGATAAAAGGGTAAAAAAAACAACTATCAAATTTTTTCTTCGGCGGCAAACGAGGTTCCATCGGCGCCCTCCCGCCTCTTGGCGTCTCCGCCTCTTGGCCCCGGCGTCGGTGTTACCCCGCGGGATGTCGACGGGCGAGCAATCCGGCTGGAGTTTGAGCGCCAGCCAAAGTCGGCGACGACGGCCGACAGGTCGGTCCTCAGCAGCACGTTCTTACTCTTCAAGTCGCTGCGGGAGAGACCGGGGGGGGGGGGGGCGGGGGGGCACGGTGACGCGTTCAAGCAGTCGAAGGGTGAGAGGGGGCTGCGTGAGGAGCAAGCGGAGTCCCAGAGGTCGCAAACGGGTTTTGATTCCTTACCCGTAACCGTAACCGGCCGCCCAAGGTCGCCGTGAGTCACTGGTGAGTAACCGTTTGTCACTCATTTCGGCTACCCGTACCCCGGCCGGGTACGGTAGCCGTTCCCTACCCGTACCCTACCCGGCACACTAGGGTCGCAAATGGGTACGCTCCCTACCGTACCCTACCCGAAATGAGTGACACAGTTACTCACCAGTGACTCACGGCCTACCCGTACCCGGCCGCACCAGGGTCGCAAACGGCTACCCGTACCCGGCTGGGTACGGGTAGCCGTAAGGTCGGGTAGGTATCGGGTAGGGTCGGGTACGGGTATCGGGTAGGGTACGGGTATCGGGTAGGGTACGGGTATCGGGTAGGGTACGGGTTACGGGTAGGGTACGGGTATCGGGTAGGGTACGGGTATCGGGTAGGGTACGGGTATCGGGTAGGGTACGGTATCGGTAGGGTACGGGTATCGGGTAGGGTACGGGTATCGGGTAGGGTACGGGTATCGGGTACCCGGTTGCGACCTCTGGCGGAGTCCGAACCCGAGGTCGGCAGGGCCCCCCACCCACTCCGCCACCCGCACCGCCGCCACCCCCGGTGATCCGTGGGCGGCCTGCTAGCGACGTACCGGTGGGCGATGGCCGGCTTGCCTCCGTGCACGTGGCGGTGGAGGTGGGCGAGGCCGCGTGCCAACGTCTCGCCCACGTGGCAGAGCTCGTGCCACGACAGCGTGGAGCGCTTGAGGTGGTCGCACAGCGAGCCCTGCGGCGGTGAGAGGGGAGCAGCGGCAGTGGTGGTGGTGGTGGTAGTGGTAATGGTGGTAGTGGTGGTGGTGATAGTAGTGGTGGTAGTCGTGTAGTGGTGGTGGTAGTCGTGGTGGTAATGGTGGTAGTGGTGGTGGTGATAGTAGTGTGGTAGTCGTGGTCGTGGTGGTGGTAGTCGTGGTAGTGGTAATGGTGGTAGTGGTGATGGTGGTGGTATGGTGGTGGTAGTGGTGGTGGTGGTAGTGGTGAGTAGTGGTGGTAGTGGTGATGTAGTGGTGGTAGTGGTGGTGGTGTGGTGGTGTAGTGGTGGTGGTGTAGTGGTGGGTAGTGGTGTGGTGGTGTAGTGGTGGTGGTGGTGTAGTGGTGGTGGTAGTAGTGGTGGTGGTGGTGGTGTAGTGGTGGTGGTAGTGGTGGTGGTGGTGTAGTGGTGGTGGTGGTGTAGTGGTGGTGGTGTAGTGGTGTAGTGGTGGTAGTGGTGGTGGTAGTGTGGTAGTGTGGTGGTAGTAGTGGTGGTGATGGTAGGTGTAGTAGTGGTGGTGGTAGTGGGTGGTAGTAGCTGTGTGGTAGTGGGTGGTGGTAGTGTGGTAGAGTGGTGGTGGTAGTGGTTGTAGTGGTGGTAGTGGCAATGGTGGTTGTAGTGGTGGTAGTAGTAATGGTGGTAGTAGTGGTGATAGTAGTGGTGATAGTAGTGGTAGTGGTGGTGGTAGTGGTGGTGGTGGTGGTAGTGGTGGTGGTGGTGGTAGTGGTGGTGGTAGTAGTGGTAGTAGTGGTGGTAGTGGTGGTGGTAGTGGTTGTAGTCGTGGTAGTGGTGGTGGTAGTCGTGGTAGTGATAATGGTGGTAGTGGTGATGGTGGTGGTAGTGGTGATGGTGGTGGTAGTAGTGGTAGTGGTGGTAGTAGTGGTAGTAGTGGTGGTGGTGATGGTGCATGGTGGCAGCGGTGTGCAAGTGGTTCAACTTTCGATGTGGTGGCGCTATTTGGTTGAAGAGCGTTTCAAGTAAAGTAGGGAAATCGGCCTGTGGGACGTCGCTTGATTGAGGTCTTTGCTGGGTTTTGGAAGTGGGATGATTGTCGATGATTCCCAGATGGCCGGAATGAGGTTGCACTGGGAGCGAGGCGTTAATGGTGGAGGCGAGAAACTCGATGCCAAGGGGGGCCGAGGTGTTTGAGATCGGGCATAGCTATGCCATCCGGACCAATTGCGGAATAATTTTTGGCTTTTTTGATAGCGAGTTTCACCTCTGGTTGGTGATGTTGTTGTTGTTTATGACGGATTTGTTGTTGAAATTGATTGCACAATTGGGTGGTGGGTTTGGAGTGTCCGTTTAAGGCTTCGATGATCTTCCAAAGTTTTGATGAGTTTTGGCGATGATCAAAAGATTCAACAAATTCGTGCCTGCGTTCTGTTTTGGCTTGATTGATTAGCTTTGTGATTTCAATATTGAAGGCTGGGATTTGTGGCGATGTAGGATTTTCAGTCCTCAGAGTATTTCGTAAGTTTATTTAGTGTTGAGGCTTTTTTAGGGAGGCAGAGGAGGTGTTGCTTGTAGCAGCCCTCCGGGATGGTTGCCTCCAAGTTCAAGTGTGCGCTTCAATTGAACCCATTACATGTGCCTCTTTGTGTGTGTGTGAGTAGTCTGTGGTCTCTACTGTGTGAGTAGTGTGTGGGTCTCTGTGTGAGTAGTGTGTGGGTCTCTACTGTGTGAGTAGTCTGTGGGTCTCTGTGTGAGTAGTCTGTGGGTCTCTGTGTGAGTAGTGTGTGGGTCTCTGTGTGAGTAGTGTGTGGGTCTCTGTGTGAGTAGTGTGTGGGTCTCTGTGTGAGTAGTCTGTGGGTCTCTGTGTGAGTAGTGTGTGGGTCTCTGTGTGAGTAGTGTGTGGGTCTCTGTGTGAGTAGTGTGTGGGTCTCTGTGTGAGTAGTGTGTGGGTCTCTGTGTGAGTAGTGTGTGGGTCTCTGTGTGAGTAGTGTGTGGGTCTCTATGTGTGAGTAGTGTGTGGGTCTCTGTGTGAGTAGTGTGTGGGTCTCTGTGTGAGTAGTGTGTGGGTCTCTGTGTGAGTAGTGTGTGGGTCTCTGTGTGAGTAGTGTGTGGGTCTCTGTGTGAGTAGTGTGTGGGTCTCTGTGTGAGTAGTGTGTGGGTCTCTACTGTGTGAGTAGTGTGTGGGTCTCTGTGTGAGTAGTGTGTGGGTCTCTGTGTGAGTAGTGTGTGGGTCTCTGTGTGAGTAGTGTGTGGGTCTCTGTGTGAGTAGTGTGTGGGTCTCTATGTGAGTAGTGTGTGGGTCTCTGTGTGAGTAGTGTGTGGGTCTCTGTGTGAGTAGTGTGTGGGTCTCTGTGTGAGTAGTCTGTGGGTCTCTACTGTGTGAGTAGTCTGTGGGTCTCTATGGTGAGTCTGTGGTCTCTGTGTGGTGAGTCTTTGGTCTCTGTGTGAGTAGTCTGTGGGTCTCTACTGTGTGAGTAGTCTGTGGGTCTCTACTGTGTGAGTAGTCTGTGGGTCTCTACTGTGTGAGTAGTCTGTGGGTCTCTACTGTGTGAGTAGTCTGTGGGTCTCTACTGTGTGAGTAGTCTGTGGGTCTCTACTGTGTGAGTAGTCTGTGGGTCTCTGTGTGAGTAGTCTGTGGGTCTCTACTGTGTGAGTAGTCTGTGGGTCTCTGTGTGAGTAGTCTGTGGGTCTCTACTGTGTGAGTAGTCTGTGGGTCTCTACTGTGTGAGTAGTCTGTGGGTCTCTGTGTGAGTAGTCTGTGGGTCTCTGTGTGAGTAGTCTATGGGTCTCTGTGTGAGTAGTCTATGGGTCTCTGTGTGAGTAGTCTATGGGTCTCTGTGTGAGTAGTCTATGGGTCTCTGTGTGAGTAGTCTATGGGTCTCTGTGTGAGTAGTCTATGGGTCTCTGTGTGAGTAGTCTATGGGTCTCTGTGTGAGTAGTCTATGGGTCTCTGTGTGAGTGAGTCTATGGGTCTCTGTGTGAGTAGTCTATGGGTCTCTGTGTGAGTAGTCTATGGGTCTCTGTGTGAGTAGTCTATGGGTCTCTGTGTGAGTAGTCTATGGGTCTCTGTGTGAGTAGTCTATGGGTCTCTGTGTGAGTAGTCTATGGGTCTCTGTGTGAGTAGTCTGTGGGTCTCTGTGTGAGTAGTCTATGGGTCTCTACTGTGTGAGTAGTCTGTGGGTCTCTGTGTGAGTAGTCTATGGGTCTCTGTGTGAGTAGTCTATGGGTCTCTGTGTGAGTAGTGTATGGGTCTCTGTGTGAGTAGTCTATGGGTCTCTGTGTGAGTAGTCTATGGGTCTCTGTGTGAGTAGTCTATGGGTCTCTGTGAGTAGTCTGTGGGTCTCTGTGTGAGTAGTGTGTGGGTCTCTGTGTGAGTAGTGTGTGGGTCTCTGTGTGAGTAGTGTGTGGGTCTCTGTGTGAGTAGTCTGTGGGTCTCTATGTGAGTAGTCTGTGGGTCTCTATGTGAGTAGTGTGTGGGTCTCTGTGTGAGTAGTCTGTGGGTCTCTGTGTGAGTAGTGTGTGGGTCTCTGTGTGAGTAGTGTATGGGTCTCTATACGTGAGTAGTCTGTGGGTCTCTGTGTGAGTAGTGTGTGGGTCTCTGTGTGAGTAGTGTGTGGGTCTCTGTGTGAGTAGTCTGTGGGTCTCTGTGTGAGTAGTGTGTGGGTCTCTGTGAGTAGTGTGTGGGTCTCTGTGTGAGTAGTGTGTGGGTCTCTGTGTGAGTAGTGTGTGGGTCTCTGTGTGAGTAGTGTGTGGGTCTCTATGTGAGTAGTGTGTGGGTCTCTATGTGAGTAGTGTGTGGGTCTCTGTGTGAGTAGTCTGTGGGTCTCTGTGTGAGTAGTCTGTGGGTCTCTGTGTGAGTAGTGTGTGGGTCTCTGTGTGAGTAGTGTGTGGGTCTCTGTGTGAGTAGTCTGTGGGTCTCTGTGTGAGTAGTCTGTGAGTCTCTGCACGGTGAGTGAGTCTATGAACCCGCTCGTGGAAGGCGGTGATGATCCACATCTCGGGCCCTTCCCGCTTCTCCGCGCCGATGAATTGCAGCAGGTTGTGGTGACTCAGGCCCGGTGTGACGAAAATGTCCACCTCGTTCTGCCACAGCCGTTGGTTCTGCGAGCGTCCCGGACGAAGACAACGCCGACGACGATGGCGCGGGAGAGGAGGAGGAGGAGAGAAACGTGTGAAGTTGCTCAGGCTGAGGTCGCGTCCAGAGGAGCAGAAGTCTCGCGGGGGGAAGCCGTGGTCCCGCGAGAAACACACGCGGCGAGATCCGCAGACACACGCAGACACACGGAGACACACGGAGACACACGGAGACATATGAGACACACGGAGACACACGGAGACATATGAGACACACAGAGACACACGCAGACACACGGAGACACACGCAGACACACGCAGACACACGGAAACACACGGAGACACACGCAGACACACGGAGACACACGGAGACACACGCAGACACACGCAGACACACGGAGACACACGGAGACACACGCAGACACACGCAGACACACGGAGACACACGGAGAAGACATGGAGACACACGGAGACACACGGAGACACACGCAGACTCACGGAAACACACGCAGACACACAGAGACACACGCAGACACACGCAGACACACGAAGACACACACAGACACACGGAGACACACGGAGACACACGGAGACACACGGAGACACACGGAGACACACGGAGACACACGGAAACACACGGAGACACACGCAGACACACGCAGACACACGGAGACACACAGAGTCGGAGACACACGGAGACACACAGAGACACACGGAGACACACGCAGACTCACGGAAACACACGCAGACACACAGAGACACACGCAGACACACGCAGACACACGGAGACACACGCAGACACACGGAGACACACGGAGACACACGGAGACATAGAGACACACGGAGACACACGGAGACACACGGAGACACACGGAAACACACGCAGACACACGCAGACGCACGGAGACACACGGAGACACACGCAGACACACGCAGACACACGGAGACACACACGGAGACATATGAGACACACGCAGACACACGGAGACACACGGAGACATATGAGACACACGGAGACACACGCAGTGGGTTGCTGTGGGTCTCTGGGTTGCTGTGAATCTCTGAGTATGGGTCTCTGTGGGTCTCTATGGGTCACTGTGGGTCTCTATGGGTCTATGTTGGTTGATGTCGGTCACTGTGGGTCTCTGTGGGTTGCTGTGGGTCTCTGGTGGTTGATGTGGGTCTCTATGGGTCTCTGTGGGTCTCTGTGGGTCACTGTGGGTCTCTGTGGGTTACTGTGAGTCTCTGTGGGTCACTGTGGGTCTCTGTGGGTTACTGTGAGTCTCTGTGGGTCGCTGTGGGTCTCTGCGAGTATGGGTCTCTAATGGGTCTCTATGGGTCTGTGTGGGTCTCTATGGGTCTCTGTTGGTTGATGTGGGTCACTGTGGGTCTCTTCGGGTTGCTGTGGGTCTCTGTGGGTTGCTGTGGGTCTCTGTGGGTTGCTGTGGGTCTCTGTTGGTTGATGTGGGTCACTGTGGGTCTCTGTGGGTTGCTGTGGGTCTCTGTGGGTTGCTGTGGGTCTCTGTGGGTTGCTGTGGGTCTCTGTGGGTTGCTGTGGGTCTCTGTTGGTTGATGTGGGTCACTGTGGGTCTCTATGGGTCACTGTGGGTCTCTGTGGGTTGCTGTGGGTCTCTGTGGGTCACTGTGGGTCTCTGTGGGCCTCCGTGTGTCTCTGTGGGTTGCTGTGGGTCTCTATGAGTATGGGTCTCTGTGGGTTGCTGTGGGTCTCTATGGGTCTGTGTGGGTCTCTATGGGTCTCTGTTGGTTGATGTGGGTCTCTATGGGTCTCTTTGGGTCACTGTGGGTCTCTGTGGGCCGTGTAGGGTCTCTGTGTGTGTGTGCGTGTGTGTGTGTGTGTGTGCGTGCGTGTGCGTGAGTGTGTGCGTGCGTGTACGTGAGTGTGTGTGTGTGTGTACGTGAGTGTGTGTGTGTGCGTGCGTGCGTGTGTGTGTGCGTGAGTGTGTGTGCGTGTGTGTGTGTGCGTGTGTGTGTGTGCGTGTGCGTGTGTGTGTGCGTGTGTGTGCGTGTGTGTGTGCGCGTGCGTGTGTGTGTGTGTGCGTGTGTGTGTGTGCGTGTGTGTGCGTGCGTGTGTGTGTGTGCGTGCGTGTGTGTGTGTGTGAGTGTGTGTGTGCGTGTGGTGTGCGTGTGTGTGTGTGCGTGTGCGTGTGGTGTGTGAGTGCGTGTCAGACAGTGTGTGTGTGTGTGTGTGCGGGGTCTCACCACGGTCTGGACAATCTTCACCGCGACGACTTCGGACAGGAGCTGAGCGCGCCAGACGCAGCCGAAGCGACCGCCGGCTCGTAAGTCCAGCAACAGCAGCGGCGGCAGCAGCGCCGTCAGGCTCACCGCCTCCTGTTGGCGGAATGGAGCGTCGGGCAGCCTTGCTGCCGTCAACGGCAGAGACCCCCCGCCGCGTAGCCTGGACCGACCGGCAGGGCAAGTGACTACACCATACACTTATTATACACTACACTATACACAAGAACGCCCGCTGGCAGGAGGTCACGGGGCAGACCCAGGTGCCACTGGTCGACTGACTGAGATGAGTGGCTGATGCACCACCTGTGCCCCCTACTGTGCCGACTTGCTATGCTTTAGCCACCAGGCGCTCCGCTCGTTGTTGTGAGCGTCGCTCCTCCGCCCTCCATTGTTGTTGGAGGGCGACTGCCTCCAACTGCCCAGTAGCGTCCTTCACGAGCCTCCTCCACAGAGGCCGATCTTGACACCGCTGGTACTAGTCAGGCAAGTCCACTCAGCTCCACGTCCTCCTGTACCACATCACTCCATCTCTCTCTAGCCCGTGCCGCGCCCATTTAGCCCCCTGGATCCAGCCGAACAAAAGCTGTTTAGGCATGCGACGACTTGGCATGCGGGCTACATGGCCCAGCCAACGCAGCGTTGTCTGCCGGAGGAGCTCACCCATGGGTCTTTGTCCAGATCTTTCAAGGATTTGTGAGCTCCTCACACAATCCAGCCTGCTTAAACCCGACCAAAACTAAGCATCTTCGCCGGTTAGAAACATTTAGGCTGCCCTGCCTACAAGCTGAGTCCAAGCCACCTTAGGTTGGAATGGGGTCCTGGGTGTCCACCCACCACCGGAATGGAAGAATGGCAGGCGCATCTTACAGATGACTAGTCGATGGTCAGGGGGCAGATCAGCTCCACAGTAGGTCCTGGTGTCAAGGACATGGGCCCGCATCCGCTGATCCGTCACTATGTAGTCCAGCAGATGTTCTTACTTGGACCCGGCATGCATCCATGATGTAGTGTGGATGTGCCGATGCCTGAACAGCGTGTTGGTAATTACAAGCCCATGGGCTGCACAAAAATCTAGCAGCCTCCTACCATTGTTATTGAGCTGATCTGGCCCATGCCTTCCAATCACTCCAGACCAGGTGCCAGCATCATGGCCAATTCTGGCATTGAAGTCACCCAACAAGATGACTCTATCCCGAGGGGCCACTTTAGCCAGCACCTGTGACAGGTCATAGAAGGCATCTGACTCATTGGCCTTGCCTGTATCCCTCCACGGATGTTCGTCTTCGGTGGGGGCATAAGTAACCACGACCACCAGTCCTCACCTCCGGTTGATGGGAAGGCGAGCCCACAGTAGCCTGGGGCTTACAGCTTCCCACACCTCACCACCACGCTCCCACACCCCCTTCATTCTTTTTTTCAAAACAAGAGCCACTCCCTATTGTTTAGTAGTCTTCTGCCCCGAGTAGAGGACTGTCCACCCCTCATAGTGGCAGCATCCAGAGCTGGTCCACCGGACCTCCTGAATGCCACAAAGATCCAGACGGTACCGGTCCAGCTCCCGACAGAGGTGTGGCAGCCTCTCCTCCGCAGTGAGCGTTCGAACATTCCACGTGGCCACCCGTAGTGGCTTTTTGTTGTTTCTGGAAGAGCTCCGAGGGTAAAGATTCAATCTCCTGGCTCGACCAAATGGGGTCTGGCCAGGAGATGTCATAGACACCTGTCCCCCTGGGGCCTCCGGCACAAGCTTATTAATTAGATATTTTAGAAGTGGTTTAGTGGTAATTTATTGAAGGTGGAGGGGTTACCAGCCACTCGCACCCGTCCAGAGCCCCCATTTAGCCGCTGTGGTGGTCACAGACGCCATGAGGGGAGAGGCCAATCGGAATTGCCCCTCCCCCCACCGCAATGTCCACGACAACGTTGCCCGTCCGGCACCACGAGGAGGGAGGGGGTTGTTTTGCCAGACACACAAAGACAAAGATCCCCCGTATAGCCTTAACAGACTGTAGGGCAAGTGCTGTTAGCGAGCACCTATGAAGGCCGGCACGGCACACGAGGGGGTGGGTGGCCAGCACCACGCCCGGCCGCCTTTGTCTCCCCAGTGGCGATGTTTCACACACCGCACCAGGTACTCATTTGAGCTGAGTCGACCTAGGGAGGCCCAGGACCGGTTCAGATAATCGTCACTGGTGTTGGCCGTGAGCGGGAATCGAACCCGGGTCGCCAGGTTCATAGCGCAGCGCGCTAACCACTACACAACAACAACAACCGCCATTCGCCACTAAGTGGCGGTGACGTCACCACGACGCTTGTGCCAGGCCAAGTGCACCTTGAGGCCACACACAGACACACACACACAGAGATACACACAGAGACACACACAGACACACACACACAGACACAGACACACACACACACAGACACACACACACAGACACACACACAGCACCACCACCACCTGCGGAGGCGTTGTGGCATGCGTCAGCTTGCGGCATCGCCGGTACGTCCACACGGAGAGCGGCAGCAGCAGCAGAAGCAGCGGCGTCGTGACGGACAGCAGGGTCACTGGCGTCGGCACCGGCCTGGCCACCGGCGTAGGCTGCTGAGTGACCTCTGCAACAGGAGGCTCAGCTGTGAAGGCACTCACAGGGGCTGCTCCCATAGACTTCAATGTTAATGTCTCCCATAGACTGCAATGTTAAAGGCTCCCATAGACTTCAATGTTAAAGGCTCCCATAGACTTCAATGTTAAAGGCTCCCATAGACTTCAATGTTAAAGCTCCCATAGACCAATGTTAAAGGCTCCCATAGACTTCAATGTTAAAGGTCTCCCATAGACTTCAATGTTAAAGCTCCCATAGACTCAATGTTAAAGGCTCCCATAGACTTCAATGTTAAAGGCTCCCATAGACTTCAATGTTAAAGTCTCCCATAGACTTCAATGTTAAAGTCTCCCATAGACTTCAATGTTAAAGTCTCCCATAGACTTCAATGTTAAAGTCTCCCATAGACTTCAATGTTAAAGTCTCCCATAGACTTCAATGTTAAAGTCTCCCATAGACTTCAATGTTAAAGTCTCCCATAGACAATGTTCTACCCATCTTCAAATGCACTTCCCATAAATAAAGATCTTCAAACTCAATAGCCCATAGTGTAAAGTCTCCCATAGACTTCAATGTTAAAGTCTCCCATAGACTTCAATGTTAAAGTCTCCCATAGACTTCAATGTTAAAGTCTCCATAGACTTCAATGTTAAAGTCTCCCATAGACTTCAATGTTAAATCCCATAGACTTCAATGTTAAAGTCTCCCATAGACTTCAATGTTAAAGTCTCCATAGACTTCAATGTTAAAGTCTCCCATAGACTTCAATGTTAAAGTCTCCCATAGACTTCAATGTTAAAGTCTCCCATAGACTTCAATGTTAAAGTCTCCCATAGACTTCAATGTTAAAGTCTCCCATAGACTTCAATGTTAAAGTCTCCCATAGACTTCAATGTTAAAGTCTCCCATAGACTTCAATGTTAAAGTCTCCCATAGACTTCAATGTTAAAGTCTCCCATAGACTTCAATGTTAAAGTCTCCCATAGACTTCAATGTTAAAGTCTCCCATAGACTTCAATGTTAAAGTCTCCCATAGACTTCAATGTTAAAGTCTCCCATAGACTTCAATGTTAAAGTCTCCCATAGACTTCAATGTTAAAGTTCCCATAGACTTCAATGTTAAAGTCTCCCATAGACTTCAATGTTAAAGTCTCCCATAGACTTCAATGTTAAAGTCTCCCATAGACTTCAATGTTAAAGTCTCCCATAGACTTCAATGTTAAAGTCTCCCATAGACTTCAATGTTAAAGTCTC
>NW_024705508.1:0-38343 GCF_018977255.1 Callorhinchus milii | reverse complement strand
TATTGGGGAAGACAAGAGTGAAGAAATTATCAACACAATCAGGACTTGTGTGCGAGAAAATGGACAGTTCCTCGTTTTAGCAGAAAAGGGGTTACACACAAACAGAACAACCGTTTAGGCAGCTGGAAACCACCGGACAACGCACCACCCATTTACAGTCCTGTAGCTCAGGGGGTTAGACCACTCGCCCCCCACCCCACAGCCCCTGTAGCTCAGGGGTTAGACCCCCCCCTCGCACCCCACAGCCCCTGTAGCTCAGGGGTTAGACCCCTCGCACCCACCCCACAGCCCCTGTAGCTCAGGGGTTAGACCCCCTCCTCGCCCCCACCCCACAGCCCCTGTAGCTCAGGGGTTAGACCCCTCGCCCCCCACCCCACAGCCCCTGTAGCTCAGGGGTTAGACCCCCTCACCCCCCACCCCACAGCCCCTGTAGCTCAGGGGTTAGACCCCCTCGCCCCCCACCCCACAGCCCCTGTAGCTCAGGGGTTAGACCCCTCGCCTCGTAAGCCAGGGTTCAATTCCCGGGTGGGAACGGATATGGCGAAACCTTAGACCAGTTTCATTACTCCATACCCACACAGACACACACCACTTGTTTATCAGCAGTTAGTCGATTGGGGGATCACTTTCCGGGGGTATTAATCCCTTCTCTGTCTCTAGCCCCAGGCTAATTTCTCATTATTTTTCAAACCCCCACAAAAAAATATCACCAACAAAGCCACAAGTATAAACCGAGGTTAGAATGAGGACTGTAGCTCAGGGGTTAGACCCCTCGCCTCACAAGCGAGAGGACCTGGGTTCGATTTCTGGGCGGGTCAGGCCAGGACGAAAGACAAATTTCCTTACTCCACGCACACAGACACGGACACGCACACAGACACGCACACACAGACATACACACTCACACACACACACACACACACACACACACACGGATGAGGGAGTCACTTTTCCGGGGGTAATAATCCCTTCAAAACAGTCAGAATTCGGTCACTTCAACCCACGGCTGTTTGTGGGGACGTCGCCGGGCGCCATCGACTGCCGCGTCCGGCCCCCAAAACGCACGCACAGTCACTACACTTTACCGCGTGGAGCGCTTTGAGACGTCTCGACGACGCGATCGGGGCGCCGGGGTCAAACCCCGGGATCGTGAGTAACAGCCCCCATTAAACACCACGGCGAAGAGACCCCACTTACCAACCAGAACGGAAAAAGCCAGCAGGTGCACGGAGGAGGTCTGTCTCCCCATTTTCTGGGGCGAGTTTGCGAGGCACGTAGGCAATCAGTCCGTCCGTCCGTCCGTCTGTAGTCTCTGGCACACTGACAGAAAGGAACTCGACTTGAGGAAGTGTGAGGCGGCTTGAGTGACGTTTGATGTGGAACTTAACTCACTGAGCTGATGGTCAGGCTGTGTTGCCTGTAGCTCAGGGGGGTCCGAGCCCTCACCTCGCCGGCGAGAGGGGGCCTGGGTTCGGTATCGCGGCCGGTCAGGGCTGGATGAGGACTTGGGCAAGTTTCCTTGCTCAACACGCGCACACGCGCACGCACACGCACACACACACACACACAGACTCGCGCACACATCTGATAGTAATCCCTCAAGAATAAAACCACACAATAACAAAATCGGTTACTTCAATCCACGGCTGTTTGTGGGACACTGTTGTGCGCAATTGGCTGCCACGTTTCTCCCACAAAATGTAGTCTACACACAAACCACGCACACGCGTGCACACGCGTGCACACGCGCGCACAAAACACGCACAAATTACACGCAAGCGCGAGGGGTGGCGGAAATCTGGAACCGTCTCCCTCCCTCCCCCAAAAAAGGCTGTGGATTATTACGATAACAATCCTTCCATTGGACCCGGCGCCCGATCGCGTCGTCGAGACGTCTCAAAGCGCTTCACGGGACACGCCGTAAAGTGTAGTGACTGTGCGTTTTGGTGGGGGGGGGCGGGGGCCGAACGCGGCAGCCGATCGCGCCCACAGACGTCCCCACAAACAGCCGGGGGTTGAAGCCACCGAATTATTATTGTTTCGAGGGGATTATTACCCCCGGAAAGTGATCCCCCAATCGATCGCCTGACAAGCGATTCCTACTGACTGCCGGGGAACACGCGTGTGGGTGTGTGTGGGGAAACTTGCCCAATGTTTTGCCCTGACCCGACCGTTTGAGAAGTTCCCATTGATCATCCCGGGTGCCATTTGACCAGGAACGAAGGACTTCAGGCACGAGGAGAGGCCCGAGGGACTGGGATTATTCTCCTCGGAGCAAGAGAAGGTTCAGGGGAGATTTAATCGAACACACACACACACAGACACACACAGACACACACGCTCACACACGCGGCCACACGGGAAGGGTTGCGGGGGGGGTAAGCAGTTCGGAGAGGTAGGGAGGGAGATGCCAGGGGGGCGAAGGGGATTTTAAAACGTGTGCGTGAAAGGGTTAATGAGCGCCAGCCCTAGTGACCATTCACCGAAGACGTCACAGACTTCCTGTCAATAGGCTAAACTGAGAGGTTAAACTCACACCTCGGGGCTAAGTGAAGCAGCAAAACCCCACTTAACAGCCTCACGCACACGCACACACGCACACTCAGACACACTCAGACACACAGACATTCTGACACACGCGCACACTGTGCGTGTCTGAGTATGTGTCCGTGTCAGCGCAGTCTGTGTGTGTGTGTGTGTGTGTTTGTCTGTCTGACTGTGTGCCCGCGTGTGTGCGTTCACTGAGAGGAACTGGACTCAATTCCCAGTCAGGGCGAAACGTGTTTCCTTGCTCCACGCACACAGACACACACAGACACACACACACACACAGACACACACTCACACAGACACACACTCACAGACACACACTCACACAGACACAGACACACACACAGACACACACTCACACAGACACACACACAGACACACACACACACAGACACACACAGACACAGACACACACAGACACACACACACAGACACAGACACACACAGACACACACTCACACAGACACAGACACACACTCACACAGACACACACACACAGACACTCACACACACACACACTCACACAGATAGACACACACAGACACACACTCACACAGACACAGACACACACAGACACACACTCACACAGACACACACAGACACACACTCACACAGACACACACTCACACACACACAGACACACATTCACACAGACACACACTCACACACAGACAGACACACACAGACACACACAGACAGACACACACTCACAGACACACACTCACACAGATACATAACCCCACTCCCCCGCTCTCTCCCCACAGCTCTGCAAACTTGTCCTCCCCAAATAATTATCTGCTTCTCTCTTAAACGTTCTTATCGAATTGGCTTCCACCGCCCTTTCAGGCAACGCCTTCCAGATCCCAAGAACTCGCTGTGTGAAGACATTTCTCCTCCCCTCCCCTCCGTTTCTTTAAACAACCATTTGATATCGGTGTCCTCGGGTCCCCGACCCGCCCGCCAGTGAGAATAGCTTCTCCTTGTTCACCCCATCGAATCCCCTCATCACTCTGAAAACTTAATTAAGTCTCTTTTCTTAACCTTCTCTGCTCCGAGGAGAATGGTAATAATAATAATAATAATAATAATAATAATCCTGGCGTTCGACCCTCCGGCGCCTTATCACGCCATCGAGACGTCTCAAAGCGCTTCACGGGATACGGTGTAAAGTGTGATGACTGTGTGTTTTGTGGGCGAAACGCGGCAGCCGATTGCGCCCGGCGACGTCCCCACAAAACCGTTGAGAGTTTACCCGATAGAATCAGCAAAAGTGTCAAGATGCGGGGTGGCAGATAAGACAATTCCTCATTTTGAGGGGCGAGCAGGAAAGTGCTGGGCTGAAAGATAAATAACCTTTGAGGCAATAAACACCAACAGGACATTGCAACCTCTCAGCACAATAAGGAACCTTTATCCTTCATTGATCCACGACATCAACAACAACTTGCATTTGCACAGGGTCCTACAGGTGGGCAGTGGTGGAATCTGACCCCCGAGCCAGGGGGAGAGAGAGAGAGAGAGAGAGAGAGAGAGAGGGCGGAGGCAGCTCATCACGTCTTTGAGACATCTGAAAGCGCTTCACGGGAAACGCTGTAAAGCGTAGTGACTGTATGTTTTGTGGGCAGCCAATTGCGCCCAGCGACACCCCACAAACGTTGCCTCCCCGGTGCCAGGTAGGGGGAAAAGAACTCTCCCACGGGGAGCGTATCAGAAGCTCGGGAATAAGCTAAAGAGGAGGGCCTCAAAGGTGGTGAGCTCTGGATTACTCCCAGTGCCTCGTGCAAGTGAGCATCAAAACAGCACATCAAACACATTAATGCACGGCTGGAGAAATGGTGCAGAAAGGAGGGTTTGGGTTCCTGGATCATTGGGACCGACCAGTTCTGGGGCAGATGGGACCTGTATAAAGAGAATGGGTTACAGCTGAACGGGGTTGGGATCAAGGACCTCACAGGGAGATTAACGAGTGCTGTGGGGAAGGGTTTAAACTAACTTTGGGGGGTGAAGGGTATCAGGATGTAGCATGAGAACAAGCAAGTCACACAGAGGGCTGGGAGAGACCAATAGCAATGTCATAAGGAGTAATCCAGAATAAGGAGGATTAGACGGTGGGGGGAGAAATGCAGAGCAGACTCAGTCTGTCTTGGAGTATGTGATGATTTCGGAAACCAATAGAGTAGTGATAATGGGGGAACTTTGATTATCCTTAGAGTACTTACGGACAGGGACAAGGAGCCATCAAGGGTGAGGATACTCAACTGGACGAGGCTAATTTCAGCGAGTGAAACAGGGACCTGGCCAAGGTGGACTGGAAAGAAAGATTGGCAGGTAAAACAGCTCACGAGCAATGGGAAGGCCTTCAAGGAGCAGATAGTTCGGGGACAGAACAAATACATTCCCACAAATGGGAGAGGAGGGCATCCAAACCTCCCCGGATCACTAAGGAAATTGGGATTAAAATTAAAAAAAAGAACAGAGAAAGGAGGTTTATTGGTGAAACGCCAGGTCCAAAGTACAGAAGATAATCAAATAGAATATAGAAAGTACAGAGAACTGAAGAAGGAAATAAGAGGGACAAAGAGATGGTGTCAGAAAAGCTTAATGAGTAACACAAAAGGGAGCCTTAAGGTATTTTATAAGCTTACAAAGAATAAAAGGTTAGTCAAAGTCGGGTGGGGCCAATTAGGGACCAAAGGGGAAATCTTCCTGTGGAGGCAGAGGGGAGAGAAATTGGAGAAGATAAGAATAAACCGAGAGGAGGGACTAAAAAGGCTGTTGGTGCTCAAGGTAGACAAGTCACCCGGTCCGGATGGGATGCGAGGGTGGAAATAGCGGAGGCTCTGGCCACAATCTTTCAATCCTCCTTGGACACCGGGGTTGACAGAGGACTGGAGGGCTGCAAATGTCACTCCCCTGTACAAAAGGAGAAGGATAAACCCGGGAACTTCCGGCCAGTCGGCCTAACGTCAGTCGTGGGGAAGCTTTTAGAGAGTGTAATCCGGGACGAAATAAATTTTCGCTTAGAAAACGATGGGTTAATAAAGGACAGTCAACCCGGGTTTGTCAAAGGCAAATCATGTCTCACAAACCTGATAAGAGATTTTTTGGTGAAGTAACGGAGAGGGTGGATGAAGGTAGAGCAGTTGATGTAGTTTATATGTATTTATATGTAGTTTCTCTTTGACCGTGCCTTCAGCTCCTCTCTCGACTCTCTACCCCCTCCTCGTTCCCTCCGCTCACCCTGACCATTTCCCCCCAATGCTCGGGTCCTGACCCAACTGTACAGCGCCTTGGGACGTCCTCCCGACGTGAAAGGCGCTCAATAAATGGAATCTTTTTGTTGCTGTTGTTGTTTATATGGGAATTTCCAAAAGGTGTTTGATAAAGTGCCACATAAGAGCAAAACAGAAGCCCCACGGTATTAAAGGCACAGTGAGCGTGGATACAGAACTCGCTGAGAGCAGAGAGTGGTGGTGAACGGTAGCTTTTCTGACTGGAGGCGAGTGTGTAGTGGTGTCCCCCAGGGGTTAGTATTGGGACCACTGCAATGAGGTTGCAATGTCCTGTTGGCGTCTATTGCCTCAAAGGTTATTTATCTTTCAGCCCAGCACTTTCCTGCTCTCCCCTCAAAATGAGGAATTGTCTTATCTGCCACCCCGCATCTTGACACTTTCCTGATTCTATCGGATAAACTCTCAACGGTTTTGTGGGGACGGCGCCGTCCCCACAAAATTATTATTTTTATTATTATTATTATTATTATTATTACCATTCTTCTCGGAGCAGAGAAGGTTAAGAAAAGAGACTTAATTAAGTTTTCAGAGTGATGAGGGGATTCGATGGGGTGAACAAGGAGAAACTATTCTCACTGGCGGGATAGCTCTTTTCTGGCACAGACACGATGGGCCGAATGGCCTCCTTCCATGCTGTGAAGCTCTATGATTAGCAGGTGAGAGGGTGGATGTTGGTGCGTGCCAGTTCTAGGAATCTGGTCCGAGGCTATTGAAAATCCCTGAAGCGATGAAGTTATTTGACAAAGTATAGGAGTGGTCCGTCAACTTAAAAATCCACTGGTAAGGTGTTGGAGCTGCCTCACAGGTCAAGCCAGTTTTCTGGTTGCAAATGATTGTAGTCTGGAGTGATTTAAACACCAACATATCAAGATGGACATGATTGAGTACTTCTCTAACTCCTTCTGTACAAACACAGCTTAGAGAATAACAGCCACCCAAATACCAGCTGCTATTGTGTCTGTGCAGGAATGTAGTGGAAACCTACCAATAAAAAAACATTTAGTGTCAACTACGCAGGGGTTGAGAGAGAGGGGGGGGGACAAAAAGGCAGAGGGGTTGAGAGAGAGAGAGAGAGAGAAAGAGGTGGGGGCAAGGCAGAGGGGTTGAAGGACACAGGGAAAGAGGAGAGAGGGGACAAGGTGGAGGAATTGAGGGAGAGAGGGGGTAAAGCGGTGGGGTTGAGCGAGAGAGAGAGTGGGGGCCAGTGGGGAGGGGTTGAGAGAGAGAGTGGGCAAGGCAGAGGGGTTGAAGGAAAGAGTGGGCAAGGCAAAGGGGTTGAAGGAGAGAGTGGGCAAGGCAGAGGGGTTGAAGGAGAGAGAGTGGGCAAGGCAGAGGGGTTGAAGGAGAGAGGGGGCAAGGCAGAGGGGTTGAAGGAGAGAGAGTGGGCAAGGCAGAGGGGTTGAAGGAGTTTTGCCCTGCGAGGCGAGAGCTCTAACCCCTGAGCTACAAGGGGGGGGGGGGGGGGGTTGCGTGCTTAAGAATCTTTGCTGGACACCTGAGCTTTGGGTGGGAGCTGGCGAGAGCTTTGAGGGCCAATATGGAACGACTCCATTGGTGTGATTTAAATCGATACTGGTTTAGCTCCATTATTATAATTATTATGATTAGAGAGACTTTTCCATCAAAGTTTAGCGTAACAAACAGCTGCGAAATTTAAAGGAGCGATCAAATAAATTATTTGTTCGAACTGGGGCGTTCCTGAACCTGTCTTAAGCTTCTTTGATAATATAAATTAACTAAAGGTTGTATTTGAACAAAGTTGCTCGGAACTGTTTGCCATGGGCGGTGCTTTGTGCGTGGGATTAACAAGTATGATTACATTTCTTACTTAAGTGTCAAAAGCTTTTCAGAGCTGATCTTGTAGTTGTAATACAGGCCTGAGTGTTAACCACACATTAATAGACAATTCAGCCACTAAATGCAGTCAATTTCACTTGAGATTGTTCTGCGAGGCGCTTTGAGACGTCGCGACGATGTGACAAGGAGTCCTGTAGGGTGGTTGATAAGAGCGCTCGCCTCGCAAGCAAGCGAAGGGACCCAGGTTCGCTTCCCGGGTGGGTCGGGTCGGGGTGAAACCTGAGGCAAGTTTCGCTAATCCACACACACTCCTCCGTTTACCAGCAGTAAGTAGGAAACCACTTGTTAGATGATTGGCGGGATCGCTTTCCAGAGGTAACAACAACCCCTTCAAAAAAAAAAAAATTGGTTACACAACCCACGGCTGTTTGTGGGGACGTCGCTGGGCGCGATTGGCTGCCGCCTTTCGCCCACAAAACACATAGTCACTACACTTTGCAATGTATCCTGTGAAGCGCTTTGAGACGTCTCTTCGACGTGATAGGGCGCCGGGTCAAATGCCAGGCTTAAATATTATTATTATTATTATTATTAGAGATTTAAGAACGGATCGTCTTCAAGATCCTCGCCCTCGTGTTCAAATCCCTTCACTCCCTGGTAGCTCCCTACCTCTCCGACCCCCTCGCTCCCCAATCCACCCTCCGCTCGGCTGGTTGGCTCCAGCGGTTACGCCAACGCACACTCTGGGCTCCCATCCCAACAAAGCCTTGCCAAACCTGCGCCTAATCCCCCCTGGAATTTTGTCAGCAGGGTGTGTCCCTCCGGGGAGAGAGAGAGAGAGAGAGAGAGAAAATATTCAGAATTTTTAGATAGCTCTAGTTAGAACGCTTTCTGGGAAAAATGAGTCAGCAGATTGATGGCCTGTCTGTCTAAATGCACAGGGATTTTCTAGGTATAAAAGGATCAAGGACCATCCAGTTTGCCCTCCACCTTCCTGGCAGTCGCTTATATTAATAATAAGTCTTGCATTTGATACGGCGCCTTATCACGTCTTCGAGACATCTCAGGATTCGATGTCGAAATCCTCGCTCTCGTGTTCAAATCCCGTCACTCCCTGGGACCTCCATCTCTGACCTCCTCACTCGCCAATCTACCACCCTCCGCTCGACTGGCACCAGCCTCCTCCTCGTCCCTCCCGCCCTCCGCCCCACACTTTGCCCCCAAACTCGACAACGCTCTCCCTCGGTCTCTCCGCCTTGCCCCTATCTCTCTCTCTCTCCCCTCTTTCGAGTCCCGCCTGAAAACTTTCCTCTTCGACCGTAACGTCCCGCAAACAAGTCATGGATTGCGTGACCAAATTATTAGGATTTTCTTGATATTTTTTTTCCCCCCTGGGCAGTCGCTTGCAATAATGTTACGTCCCAAATTATAGGGTGTGTTTCACTTTGCCCAAACCTCTTGGCTTCTACCTCCACCCCACCTTCTTCCGTTCCTAGAATTCCTACTTATTAAAGTAAGCAAAACCCCCCCAAAAAATGGGGCAAACAAAGCACATTAAAAATAAGAAACCGATGAGAGGTTTGATAATTAAAATACAAACACAAGCCCAGGAGGACTGGAATTGTTACAGTGCAGTCAGGGCAACTCGCAAACAATTATCGTTAAGTATAAAATCGTGTAGCTTGGTGGTTTATAATAATAATAATAATAATCTTTGCATTTGATAATTGAGTCACTCAACCCACGTCCTCCCGACGTGAAAGGCGCTCTAGAAATGGGAGTCTTGTTGTTGTTGCTGTTGTTGTTTGTGGAGACGTTGCTGTGCGCAATTGGCCCGTAGAATCTACAGTCACTGCAGTTTCTGTGAAGCGCTTTGAGACGTCTCGAAGAGGAATTATTATCATCAAATGTGAGGATTATTATTATTATATTTCCTAGAAAATAACAAGAGATGAAGTGCAGAAGGCGCCCTCTTGGGGCTCTGAGGAATCCTCTTACCTGTTGGTAGTGGATTGGTTGATGAGGAGGCAGACCAGAGAACCACACGCTTATAAAAGCTTCTTCTCCGCTGTAGATCACAGCTGCCCTTGACAGACATGCCCTCTGGTAAGTCCCAACTCCATTACCTACCGAGAGAGAAATCAATGAGCACTTCTGAACTCCGCGGCGTTTGCAAAGAACTATTTTTAGTATTATTATTTATTATGTTATATTTATTTCTTTTTTTTATTCAATTTTTTGACTTAGCTCCTTATCACGTCTTTGGAGACGTCTCAATTTTTTTTCTTATCATTTATTCTGTTATGTATATGTCAAAAAAATTATGATTTTTGCTGCAATTTTTTTCACTGAATGATAATAATATTATTAATAATCCCTTTTTCACTGAATGATAATAATATTATTAATAATCCCTGCATTTCACGACCCAGTGCCTTGTCATGTCATCGAGATGTCTCAAAGTGCTTCACGGGATACACTGTAAAGTGTGGTGACTGTGTGTTTTGCGGGCGAAATGCGGCAGCCAATTGCGCCCAGCGACGTCCCCACAAACAGCCGTGGACTGAATGACCAAATTATAGAATATTGATAATAATAGTCCTTGCTTTTGATTTAGCTCCTTATCACGTCTTCGAGACGTCTCAAAGCCTTTCACGGTAAAGTGAATTGACTGTATATTTTGTGGGTGAAATTAATATCGTTATTTTTTTTTTGGAGGGAATTCCGAACCCCGGAAAGCGATCCCCAAATTGACTCACGAGCGGGTTCCCACTTCCTGCTCAGTAAACGGAGGTGTGAGTGGAGTAAGGAAACTTACCCAACATTTCACCCTGCCCAGGAATCGAACCCAAGTCCTCGCGCTTGCGAGGCGAGTGCTCTAACCGCTGAGCTACAGGACTCCCCGTCTAGATATATAAAATCTGCTAATCTTATCGATTTAGTTACACAGAATCAGCCTCCGATGCCAAAGGTGAATCTAAATCTTACATCTATAAACACTGTAAAACTGCTGTGCTGCCGCATTTCGCTTCCACAAAACACACAGTCACTACACTTTGCAGTATATCCTGCGAAGCCTCCACGATGTGCTAAGGCGCTGTCTCAAAGGCTAGGATTATTTTTCATCGCGCAAACCAAGCTTTCGATGCACCTCCTTACCGTGTCGTCGAGACCTCGCAAAGCGCTTCACGGGATGAACTGTAAAGCGTAGTGACTGCCTGTTTTGGGGGAACGAAACACGGCAGCTAACTGAGTGGAGTTTAGCGATCGATCTAGGAATGCGTCAAGTCGCTTTGACCTAACGGTCTCTGTCTCACCAGATGCACTGATTCATTACTTGGATTAAGTTAATCCACCTTTTCTATCAACCTGCCTATCCTGAGTCTGTATGTAAAGCTCTCTGGGATGCAGGACTTTGTGAGTGGCTATAGAAGTGCAAGTTGTTGTTGTTGTTGTACCTCTCCTGATACGATCTCCTATCTGGCTGAGTTGCTCCTGTTTCTCTCTCTCTACAACATCATTATCCGATAGGATGTTTCCTTTCCTTGACGGTACCAAAGGCAAGTTTTTATAATTATTGTTATTATTATTATTATTGTTATTTAAGCATGTCAGGTTTTTACAACACCAGGATTACATTTGTAGAGCGCCTTTCACGGGAGGATGTCCCAAGGCGCTGGACAGTGTACAGCATTTCAGACCCCGAGCTGGGGTCGGGGGTGGGGGGGGGGGGGGGGGAGAAGGGAAGGGAGGGGAAGGGGGGGTGGCTGATGGCATGGTCGAAGAGGAGGGTCTCGAGGCGGGACTTGAAGGAGGCTAAGGAGGGGGTGAGGCGGAGTGATTGGGGACGAATTCCAGAGGTTGGGGGCAGAGTGGCTGAACGCTCTCCCGCCAATGGTGGGGCGGGTGGGTCGGGGGACGTGGAGCCGACCAGAACCGGCTGAGCGGAGGGAGCGGGCGAGTTGGTAGGGGGTGAGGAGGTGGCAGAGGTAGGGTGGGGCGAGGCCACGGAGGGCTTTGTAGGTGAGGACCAGGATCTTGAACTGGATCCTCTGAAGGATAGGGAGCCAATGGAGTCGGGCGAGAGTGGGGGAGATGGGGTCACGGAGTTTGGTGCGGGAGAGGACACGGGCTGCGGAGTTAGTTCTGGATTATCTGCAGCCCGTGGAGTGAGGGGTTGGGAAGGCGGACAATTTTTACAGTCGTACATTATTGTTGTGGAGTCCCGGGTTCGATTCTCGGGTGAGTCAGGTCAGGTCAGGGGAACACGTTAGGCAAGTTTTCTTATATATATATATATATATACACACACACACACACACGGCTCTGTTTTCCAGCTGTAAGTAGAAACTCGGTTGTTAGTCGATTAGCGGAGCGCTTTCCGGGGGTAATAATCCATTTTATATTTTAAAAAATTTGGTCAGTCAATCCACGCTTGTGGGACACTGCTGTGCATAATTGGCTGCCAGTTTTGCCCACATAATATACAGTCACTACACTTTACACTATATTCTGTGAAGCACTTTGCGATGCCTCGAAGACGTAAATATATCATTATGTCGCTTGTCTGTGTGTGTGTGTGTGTGTGAGCGTGTGTGTGTTGGGGGAGTAAGGAAACTTGCCTAAGGTTTCGCCCTGACCTGACCTGCCTGGGCATTGAACCCGGGTCGTCTGGCTTGCGAGGTGAGGGGTCTAACCCCTGAGCTACAGGGGCTGTGGGGTGCGAGGAGGGGTCTAACCCCTAAGCTACAGGGGCTGTGGGGTGCGAGGGGAGGGGTCTAACCCCTGAGCTACAGGGGCTGTGGGGTGCGAGGAGGGGTCTAACCCCTGAGCTACAGGGGCTGTGGGGTGCGAGGGGAGGGGTCTAACCCCTGAGCTACAGGGGCTGTGGGGTGCGAGGGGAGGGGTCTAACCCCTGAGCTACAGGGGCTGTGGGGTGCGAGGAGGGGTCTAACCCCTGAGCTACAGGGGCTGTGGGGTGCGAGGAAGGGTCTAACCCCTGAGCTACAGGGGCTGTGGGTGCGAGGGAGGGTCTAACCCCTGAGCTACAGGGGCTGTGGGTGGGGGGGGGTCTAACCCCTGAGCTACAGGGGCTGTGGGTGGGGGGAGGGTCTAACCCCTGAGCTACAGGGGCTGTGGGGTGCGAGGCGAGGGGTCTAACCCCTGAGCTACAGGGGCTGTGGGGTCGAGGGAGGGGTCTAACCCCTGAGCTACAGGGGCTGTGGGGTGCGAGGGGAGGGGTCTAACCCCTGAGCTACAGGGGCTGTGGGGTGCGAGGCGAGGGGTCTAACCCCTGAGCTACAGGGGCTGTGGGGTGCGAGGGAGGGGTCTAACCCCTGAGCTACAGGGGCTGTGGGGTGCGAGGGGAGGGGTCTAACCCCTGAGCTACAGGGGCTGTGGGGTGCGAGGGAGGGGTCTAACCCCTGAGCTACAGGGGCTGTGGGGTGCGAGGAGGGGTCTAACCCTGAGCTACAGGGGCTGTGGGGTGCGAGGCGAGGGGTCTAACCCCTGAGCTACAGGGGCTGTGGGGTGGGGGGCGAGGGGTCTAACCCCTGAGCTACAGGGGCTGTGGGGTGGGGGGAGGGGTCTAACCCCTGAGCTACAGGGGCTGTGGGGTGCGAGGGAGGGGTCTAACCCCTGAGCTACAGGGGCTGTGGGGTGCGAGGCGAGGGGTCTAACCCCTGAGCTACAGGGGCTGTGGGGTGCGAGGCGAGGGGTCTAACCCCTGAGCTACAGGGGCTGTGGGGTGCGAGGCGAGGGGTCTAACCCCTGAGCTACAGGGGCTGTGGGGTGCGAGGCGAGGGGTCTAACCCCTGAGCTACAGGGGCTGTGGGGTGCGAGGCGAGGGGTCTAACCCCTGAGCTACAGGGGCTGTGGGGTGGGGGGAGAGGGGGTCTAACCCCTGAGCTACAGGGGCTGTGGGGTGCGAGGCGAGGGGTCTAACCCCTGAGCTACAGGGCTGTGGGGTGCGAGGCGAGGGGTCTAACCCCTGAGCTACAGGGGCTGTGGGGTGCGAGGCGAGGGGTCTAACCCCCTGAGCTACAGGGAATCCACAGATGAAGTCAAGTGATTGGAATGCGATTTTGAGGGAGTTTCTTGTGAGTTGGAAAAGGTCCAACCAAACCTTTAACATTCCTACAAATTGGCTCATTGAGATCCTCTTATCTGTGGATTAAATCAGGTACTCACTTGAGGACAGATTGTTAGAGATTCAATGAATGCATTTTGATTGTGTCTTTGTTTGTTGTGTGACACCCAGAGATGGGTTGTCAGCAAACCTGTATGGCCACCAGCTTAGCGGTTAGAGGCAGGACCCGGGTGGGACCTTACTCCACCCATCCGCCCATCCACCAGAGGCATGTGGGTGGAGTAAGGAAACTTGCCCAATGTTTCGCCCTGCCCGAGAATCCAACGCAGGTCCGCTCGCTTGCGAGGCGAGTGCTCCAACCACCACACCACGAAAATCCACGATCGTTTGTGGGACACCGCTGGGCGCCAATGGCCGCCGTGTTTCGCCCACAAAAAGATTCTGAAGCAAATAGATAATGTGGACCACGATAAGATGTTTTATCTTGCGCTGAATAGTTTGGGGCACCACTTGTCAAGCGACTGCCAGGAGAGTGGAAAGCCAACTCGATGGACCTTGGTTCTTCTCTCGCCAGCATGTTTTTTATGTTCTTATGAAATGTCAGCCCCTAATGATAATCTACGCTGCTACCTTTTGTTTTCCAGTTCCGTGACAACCTGGTTTTCGGGAATGGGGAACATGAAGCTGTTGTGTGTCTGGGCTGTGTTGCTCTGGGGTGAGTACTGAGCCGGGGAGAGAGAGCAGGGAATGGGGTTTAGAGTAGAGAGCTCCAGTGGGGGAGCGAGCACCAGCACAGACACGATGGGCGGAGAGAGAGAGCAGAGAATGGGGTTTAGAGTAGAGAGCTCCAGTGGGGGAGCGAGCACCAGCACAGACACGATGGGCGGAGAGAGAGAGCAGAGAATGTCTCTAATGTCTGGGGAACCTTGTAGTGCAGTGAGCCACTCGTCTTTCAAACGAGAGGACCTGGGTTCAAATCCCAGGCAGGACACAACTTTGGGCAAGTTTCCTTACTCCACACGCAGACACACTTGTTAGTCGATTGGCGGATCAATCTATGACTGTTTGTGGGGCGTCGCTGGGCGCAACTGACTGCCTCGTTTCGCCCACAAAACCCACAGTCACTACACTTTACAGTGCATGCTGTGAAGCGCTTTGAGACGTTTCGAAGACGTGAATCAAATGCCAAGACTATTTATTATTATCTATTATTATTACACAGGGACGTGCAGTGCAGTGCAGACCGGTAGAGAATTCATCACCACCTTTATGCAGAACTATTTAGGAACCAGTGCTGACACATTACTAGAGCTGGAGATCATCTCCTACGAAGAAGCCACCACCGTGACTGTGAGTGTGAACCAGAACCCCCTGCGGAAGGTCCTGGTGCTGGGAAAGGACCAAACGGCAAGTGTGAAATTGCCCAACTTTCTACAGCTCAAAGGGAACACCCACACCCTGTTCACTGTGATCATTACATCCAGTAAGGATATATCGGTGGTCTCGGTCAATAAAAGATCCTATACGATGGACGCTGCCTTGATTTACCCCGTCTCTGCCCTCGGCAACGAGTATTATATCTTCACCCCGCCCAACAAAGGTAATTCAAAGGAGTTCACAGTCATCAACACGGGAGAGCCGAATACGATCCAGATATACCGAGTGAATACCAGGAAGGTTCAAACCATCAGTCTGAAACCCTACGAAAACTATCAGTTCCAAAGCAGGTCCGACCTGTCCCGCAGCAGGATCGTGTCCGTCAAGCCAGTGGCCGTCTTGTCCGGCCACACTTGTGTCTATTACAGAACCAAGTGCAACCACGTCTTTGAGCAGCTGCCTCCGGTCAGCAGTTGGGGAAAGACTTTCATCGTGGCCCCCCTCTCCGTCCAGAGGCAGTTCGATCTGATCTACGTGCTGACTTCGAAGGACACCGAGATCCGCTTCGGCCAAGGGGGCCAGAAGCCGGACCGGCTCAAAGCCGGGCAGATGACGAGCTACCAGATCTCCCAGTCTCGCCCGCTCTCGATCACCGCCAGCGAAGGTATCATGGTTATGTTTTACTGCACAGGCGGGGTGTTAAGCAGACAATTTCGCTTTGATCCCTTCCTGGTGAACGTTGTCCCCGTTAGTCAGTACTCCACAGGCTATCGCTTTCAGGGCCGGCCAGGTTTCTCCAACTTCGCAAACATCATAGCTCGAACCTCTGACACCGCCCGCCTAAAAATGGACAAGAAGGTGAAACTCGCTAGCCTCAAGTGGGAAAATATCAAAGGGACAGCATTCTCCTGGGCTGACTTAAGGTTCAGTGATTTGAAACTGCACAGCGTGGCAGGCGAAGCTGTGGAGCCATTCAGTCTGTACGTCTATGGTGTTACCAATCGTGATGCCTACGGCTTTCAAGCAAGTCCGGATGCATTTCAAGGTAAATCAGTTTCTCTCTCTATGCTTTGCGTCCACACTCCGCAAGTCAGGGTTAGAGACGCAGTAAAGCTCCCTCTACACTGTGTGTCCACTCTCCCAGGTCAGGGTTACAGACGCAGTAAAGCTCCCTCTGCACTGTGCGTCCACTCTCCCAGGTCAGGGTTACAGACACAGTAAAGCTCCTCTGCACTGTGCGTCCACACTCCCAGGTCAGGGTTAGAGACACAGTAAAGCTCCTCTACACTGTGTGTCCACTCTCCCAGGTCAGGGTTAGAGACACAGTAAAGCTCCTCTGCACTGTGCGTCCACTCTCCCAGGTCAGGGTTAGAGACACAGTAAAGCTCCTCTGCACTGTGCGTCCACTCTCCCAGGTCAGGGTTACAGACACAGTAGCGCTCCCTCTACACTGTGTGTCCACTCTCCCAGGTCAGGGTTACAGACACAGTAAAGCTCCTCTGCACTGTGCGTCCACTCTCCCAGGTCAGGGTTACAGACACAGTAGCGCTCCCTCTACACTCTCTGTCCACATAAATTATGTTATCCTCCGTGGCGAGTGACTCGCATTCACTTTGCTGATTTCAGGACCCTCTCACTCGTCCTCAAATCCCTTAACGCTCTGGCACCTCCCTACCTCTCCGACCTACTTACTCCACAACCCACTACCCCACTGCCTCCGCTCGACTGCCTGCGGCCTCCTGCATGTCCCTCATGCCCTCCGTTGCACCGTCAAAACTCTGTCACTCTCTCCCTCAATCCCGCCCTCCGCCTGCCTTCCTCTTTGACCGTACCTACGGTCACTCCCCCCCCCCCCGTCCCTCCCAAATCCCAGCGTGGCGCTCTGCATGGGGGGGGGGGGGGAAGGGCACTGTGTAAATGCAAGTCGGTGTTGCCGAACATGATGGCACTCTCTCTATCCTAAACGAATAGTTTCAGATCCGTGCATTTACACCAAGTGTGTAGCGAAGGAAAAGTGCAGGGTGGTCAACGGCAAGGCTGAGTGCCAGCCGATCGGCGGAGCGGTGTGTTGGGCATCGGGTGATCCACATTACAGCACCTTCGATGGACAGAAGTACGATTTCCAGGGAACTTGCAAGTACACCATTGCCAAGACCTGTGGCACGGAAACTTCTCTCCCGAGCTTCAAAGTCGAGGCCAAGAATGCTAACCGAGGCAGCACAAAAGTCTCTTACGTCGATCTGGTCAATATTTATGTGTATGATCTGAACATTACTGTACTGAGGAGGGAGCACAGCCTAGTCAGGGTGAGTTGATTGTAACCTGACCCCTTTTATATGTGTAGTAGCGCAGTGGTTAGAGCACTCTCTTCGCAAACGAGAGGATCCAGGTTCGATTCCCGGGTGGGTCAGGTCAGGTTGAAACCTTAGACAAGTTTCCTTACACCACACACACACCCACGCCTCTGTTTACCAGCGGTAAGTAGCAACCGGCTTGTTAGTGGATTGGCAGATCGTATACCGAGGGCAATAATCCCTCCAGAATAATATATTTTAAAAAACGTGGTCACTCAATCCACGACTGTGTGTGAGGATGTCGCTATGTGCAATTAGCTGCCGTGTTTCGCCCAGAAAACGCACAGTCACGACACTTGACAGTGGATCCGATGAAGATGTCTTCTATTTGAGATGTCTCGAAGACATGATAAGGCACTGTATCAAACGCAAGGATTATTACTATTTACTCTTGTCAAAACCCCTCATAATTGTGAACACCTCTATTAAATCTCTGCTCTAAGGAGAACAATTCCAGTCTCTCCACATAATTGTAGTCCCTCATCACTGGTGTCATCTGATATAATAACAATAATAATAATAATCCTTTCATGTGATAGAGCGCCTTATCACGTCTCCGAGACGTCTCAAAGCGCTTCACAGAATATACTGTGAAGTGAATTCACTGTTTATTTTGTGGGCGAAACGCGGCAGCCGATTGCGCCCAACAGCGACCCACAAACAGCCGCGTGTTGAGTGACCGCATTATTATTTATGCATTGATGTATTTATTTTTGGAGGGATTATTACCCCTGGAGAAGCGATCAATAAGCGGGTTCGTACTCACTGCTAGGTAAACAGGTGTTTGTGTGTGTGTGTGTGTGTGTGTGTGTGGAGTAAGGAAACTCGGCCAACGATTATTATTATAATTTATTATTATTATTTATCATCTTCCCACCTAGGTTAACGACCTCAAGTCCAATCTGCCGCTTCTCCTCCATGATGGGAAACTCAAGCTGTTTCAAAGCGGCTCCTACATGTTGCTGGAAACTGACTTTGACCTCAAGGTGAAATACGACTGGAATCATCACCTGGAGGTCAGGGTCACGAGCAGTTTCCAGGACAGACTCTGCGGGCTTTGCGGTAACTATAACGGGAAGCCGGACGACGACTTCAAGACGCCAGGTGGTCAGGTGGCGTCAGCGCCAAACGACTTTGCTGCGAGCTGGAAGGTGAACGACGGTGACAAGGCTTGTTGGGACAATTGCAAAGGGAAGTGCCCAGTCTGTGATGAGAGAAACAGACAGAAATATCAATCGGTGTCCAATTGTGGACTGATTTCCAAGCCTAATGGCCCCTTCAAGGACTGTCACGACAGGATCGACCCTGCAGATTACGTGACCAACTGTGTCTACGATGTGTGCCTGGTCAAGAGTCACCAGCAACTGTGCCAGGCACTGAAGGTGTACACTGAGGACTGTCAGAGAGAAGGAGCTGACATTGGTGACTGGCGCACTCCCTCAAACTGTCGTAAGTGGCTCAATTCCTTCCAATAATAATAATAATAATAGTAATAGTCACGATAAATTGGTCAATTCAATCCACGGCTGGTTGTGGGTCGTCGCTGGGGCTGCCCCACAACATGTACAGTCGCTACACTTTACGCTGTATCCTGTGAAGCGCTCTGAGTTCATCTCGAAGACGTGATGCATCAAACGCAAGGATGAGTATTGATAAAAGTTCTGTGACATTTTTATCTTGCAGGGTTGCGTTGCCCGGCGAAGAGCGAGTACAAAGCCTGTGCCAGTGCCTGCCCAGCCACCTGCACTGACCCACAGGCCGAGGCCAATTGCGGGCAGCCATGCGTGGAGTCCTGTCGGTGTAAGCCAGGCTATGTGCTGAGTGCAGGCAACTGTGTTAGCCAGCAGAGCTGTGGGTGCACAAGTAACGGCCAGTACTACAAACCCGATCAGACCATCTGGGGCAATGACCAATGTACCAAAAAGTGTAGGTGCAACCCACTGACCAAGAAACTGGACTGCGTGAGAGCCAAGTGCAAGCCCAGCGAGACCTGCAAGGTGCTGAAGGGAGTAAGGGGTTGCCACCCGGTCAGTTATGCCACCTGCCGGGCATCAGGAGACCCCCACTACAAGACCTTCGACGGCAAGACCTACGATTTCATGGGGACCTGTGTTTACCGCTTCTCTGCGCTGTGCGGTGACGACAAGGAGCTGGAGCCTTTCGAGGTCCGAGTGCAGAATGAGAACAGGGGCAACAAGGCCGTGTCCTACACCCGGCTGGCCTGGGTCCAGGTCTACAACCACACACTGGTCATCACTAGGCAGCACACCGGCAAAATCATAGTGAGTCTTCATTCCTCTTCACGTGAGGCTGATCCTCTCATACATCCATAGACTCTTATAGATTCTCATAAGAACAGGAGGAGACCATTCAGCCCCTCGAGCCTGTGCCGGTTCTTTAGTAGAATTACCAACTAGTCCAACTCCCACTTGCAATTACCCTAACTGGTCGAGCTCTACCGCTCTTACCCCAACTTGAACCACCCTTCACCCGCTCTTGCCCCAACTAGAACCACTCCCACCCGCTCTTACCCCAACTGGATCCACTCCCACCTGCTCTTACCCAACTGGATCCACTCCCACCTGCTCTGACCATAACTAGTTGAACTCCCCCATTCTTACGCCCAACAGGCCGAGCGCTCTAACCACTGCACTACACGACCTCGCACTGACGTTGCTGTTGTTGTATTGTGTCTGTCCTACAGGTGAACGGGGTGTTAGCCAACCTGCCGTTGACCGTGGCCGGGGTGAGTGTGTACCGCAGCGGGTGGGGAGCCACCCTGCAGACGGATTTCGGCCTGCGGGTCACGTACGATTGGCGCAGTCGTATCACCGTCACTCTGCCCAGCACGTACAGCGGCCAGGTGTGTGGGCTGTGCGGAGACTTTGACCGGAACAAGCAGAACGACCTGACCATGAAGGGGGGCAAGCCAGCTCCCAACCCCACCCAGTTTGGAGAGAGCTGGCAGGTGGCCACCACACCAGGCTGCAGCAGCCAGTGTCAGGGCAAGTGTCCCCAGTGTGACATCGTGCAGAAGCAGCGCTACGTGACCAACGCCTTCTGTGGGCCCATCAAAGACGAGGCTGGGCCTTTCCGACTATGCCTGGCCAAGGTGGAACCCAGCGAGTACTTTGACGACTGCCTTTTCGATGCCTGTCTATACAAAGGCCGAGCCCCAGTGGTGTGTGACGCTCTGACCGCCTACACAGCCGCCTGTCAAGACGTTGGGGTCCAGCTGTTCCCCTGGCGGACCCCAACCTTCTGCCGTAAGTATGGGCAAAGCCAACAACGCTCTGCACCCTCCTCACTGACGTGTGGGACTCACAGAGCAGCTGCTCCATCACCCGAGGCCTCGCCAGGCCCTGATCACTCCTTATCACACACACTAAACTCCGTACCCCATCTCCCATCTCCCCAGGCCTCACTGGCTCCCTGTGTCCGAACGGATCGATTTCGACATTCTCTCACTTCTTTTCAAATCCCTTCATGCCGACACCTCCCGACTTCTCCGACAGACTTACTCCCCAACCCACTACACACTGCCTCCACTCAGATTGTCCCTCATGAGCTCCGTTCCACCATCAGCGGCGCCACTTTCAGCCACTACGCCCCGAAACACTGTCACACTCTCCCCATTCCTCCGCCATCGTCCCTCCCTCCTTCCGCATCTTCAGATTCCGCCTGAAGACCTTTCCTCTTCGACCTTACGTGCCTACGGTCATCTCCCCTTTTCCCTCCTCACGACTCGGCTTCGCGCTCCATCACCGTTAAGCTCTCCAGGACGCTACTCAGCGCGAGGGTTCGCTGTGTAAATACAAGTAGTTGTTGTTGTTGAAGTCTCTGACGTGACGTTTGACACCATGTCCCTTGTGGGTTGACAGCTCAATCTTGCCCCAAGAACAGCCATTACGAGTTGTGTGCTTCTGGCTGCCCTGAAACCTGCACCAGTTTGTTGGAGCCCAGGGAGTGCGACGAAGGCTGCAGGGAAGGGTGTCAGTGTGACGAGGGCTTCGTTCTGAGCGGGGAACAGTGTGTCTGGTCGGAGGCCTGTGGCTGCGTCTACAAGGGAGAGTACTACAAGGCCAGGGAGAGCTTCTGGGATGACGACAGCTGTAGTAGCAAGTGCACATGCGACCCTCAGACCAACAACGTCCTGTGTCAGCCCCACAAGTGCAAGGCCAGCGAGACCTGCAAGGTGCTGAAGAGAGTAAGGGGTTGCCACCCGGTCAGTTATGCCACCTGCCGGGCATCAGGAGACCCCCACTACAAGACCTTCGACGGCAAGACCTACGATTTCATGGGGACCTGTGTTTACCGCTTCTCTGCGCTGTGCGGTGACGACAAGGAGCTGGAGCCTTTCGAGGTCCGAGTGCAGAATGAGAACAGGGGCAACAAGGCCGTGTCCTACACCCGGCTGGCCTGGGTCCAGGTCTACAACCACACACTGGTCATCACTAGGCAGCACACCGGCAAAATCATAGTGAGTCTTCATTCCTCTTCACGTGAGGCTGATCCTCTCATACATCCATAGACTCTTATAGATTCTCATAAGAACAGGAGGAGACCATTCAGCCCCTCGAGCCTGTGCCGGTTCTTTAGTAGAGTTACCAACTAGTCCAATTCCCACTTGCAATTACCCTAACTAGTCGAGCTCTACCGCTCTTGCCTCAACTTGAACCACCCCCACCCGCTCTTACCCCAACTGGAACCACTCCCACCCGCTCTTGCCCCAACTAGAACCACTCCCACCCGCTCTTGCCCCAACTTGAACCACTACCACCCGCTCTCCAACTAGAACCACTCCACCCGCTCTTGCCCCAACTTGAACCACTACCACCCGCTCTTACCCCAACTAGAACCACTCCCACCCGCTCTTGCCCAACTAGACCACTCCCACCTGCTCTTACTACAACTAGTTGAACTCCCCGTTCTGACGACAAAGATGCGAGCGCTCTAACCACTGCACTACACGACCTCGCACTGACGTTGCTGTTGTTGCATCGTGTCTGTCCTACAGGTGAACGGGGTGTTAGCCAACCTGCCGTTGACCGTGGCCGGGGTGAGTGTGTACCGCAGCGGGTGGGGAGCCACCCTGCAGACGGATTTCGGCCTGCGGGTCACGTACGATTGGCGCAGTTGTATCACCGTCACTCTGCCCAGCACGTACAGCGGCCAGGTGTGTGGGCTGTGCGGAGACTTTGACCGGAACAAGCAGAACGACCTGACCATGAAGGGGGGCAAGCCAGCTCCCAACCCCACCCAGTTTGGAGAGAGCTGGCAGGTGGCCACCACACCAGGCTGCAGCAGCCAGTGTCAGGGCAAGTGTCCCCAGTGTGACATCGTGCAGAAGCAGCGCTACGTGACCAACGCCTTCTGTGGGCCCATCAAAGACGAGGCTGGGCCTTTCCGACTATGCCTGGCCAAGGTGGAACCCAGCGAGTACTTTGACGACTGCCTTTTCGATGCCTGTCTGTACAAAGGCCGAGCCCCAGTGGTGTGTGACGCTCTGACCGCCTACACAGCCGCCTGTCAAGACGTTGGGGTCCAGCTGTTCCCCTGGCGGACCCCAACCTTCTGCCGTAAGTATGGGCAAAGCCAACAACGCTCTGCACCCTCCTCACTGACGTGTGGGACTCACAGAGCAGCTGCTCCATCACCCGAGGCCTCGCCAGGCCCTGATCACTCCTTATCACACACACTAAACTCCGTACCCCATCTCCCATCTCCCCAGGCCTCACTGGCTCCCTGTGTCCGAACGGATCGATTTCGACATTCTCTCACTTCTTTTCAAATCCCTTCATGCCGACACCTCCCGACTTCTCCGACAGACTTACTCCCCAACCCACTACACACTGCCTCCACTCAGATTGTCCCTCATGAGCTCCGTTCCACCATCAGCGGCGCCACTTTCAGCCACTACGCCCCGAAACACTGTCACACTGTCCCCATTCCTCCGCCATCGTCCCTCCCTCCTTCCGCATCTTCAGGTTGTGCCTTTCCTCTTCGACCTTACGTGCCTACGGTCACCTCCCTTTTCCCTCCTCACGACTCGGCTTTGCGTTCCGTCACCGTCAGGCGATCCAGGACGCTGCTCTGCGCGAGGGTTCGCTGTGTAAATACAAGTAGTTGTTGTTGTTGAAGTCTCTGACGTGACGTTTGACACCATGTCCCTTGTGGGTTGACAGCTCAATCTTGCCCCAAGAACAGCCATTACGAGTTGTGTGCTTCTGGCTGCCCTGAAACCTGCACCAGTTTGTTGGAGCCCAGGGAGTGCGACGAAGGCTGCAGGGAAGGGTGTCAGTGTGACGAGGGCTTCGTTCTGAGCGGGGAACAGTGTGTCCAGTCGGAGGCCTGTGGCTGCGTCTACAAGGGAGAGTACTACAAGGCCAGGGAGAGCTTCTGGGATGACGACAGCTGTAGTAGCAAGTGCACATGCGACCCTCTGACCAACAACGTCCTGTGTCAGCCCCACAAGTGCAAGGCCAGCGAGACCTGCAAGGTGCTGAAGAGAGTAAGGGGTTGCCACCCGGTCAGTTATGCCACCTGCCGGGCATCAGGAGACCCCCACTACAAGACCTTCGACGGCAAGACCTACGATTTCATGGGGACCTGTGTTTACCGCTTCTCTGCGCTGTGCGGTGACGACAAGGAGCTGGAGCCTTTCGAGGTCCGAGTGCAGAATGAGAACAGGGGCAACAAGGCCGTGTCCTACACCCGGCTGGCCTGGGTCCAGGTCTACAACCACACGCTGGTCATCACTAGGCAGCACACCGGCAAAATCATAGTGAGTCTTCATTCCTCTTCAGCCCTTCGAGCCTGTGCCGGTTCTTTAGTAGAGTTACCAACTAGTCCAATTCCCACTTGCAATTACCCTAACTAGTCGAGCTCTACCGCTCTTGCCTCAACTTGAACCACCCCCACCCGCTCTTACCCCAACTGGAACCACTCCCACCCGCTCTTGCCCCAACTAGAACCACTCCCACCCGCTCTTGCCCCAACTTGAACCACTACCACCCGCTCTTACCCCAACTAGAACCACTCCCACCCGCTCTTGCCCCAACTAGAACCACTCCCACCTGCTCTTACTACAACTAGTTGAACTCCCCCGTTCTGACGACAAAGATGCGAGCGCTCTAACCACTGCACTACACGACCTCGCACTGACGTTGCTGTTGTTGCATCGTGTCTGTCCTACAGGTGAACGGGGTGTTAGCCAACCTGCCGTTGACCGTGGCCGGGGTGAGTGTGTACCGCAGCGGGTGGGGAGCCACCCTGCAGACGGATTTCGGCCTGCGGGTCACGTACGATTGGCGCAGTCGTATCACCGTCACTCTGCCCAGCACGTACAGCGGCCAGGTGTGTGGGCTGTGCGGAGACTTTGACCGGAACAAGCAGAACGACCTGACCATGAAGGGGGGCAAGCCAGCTCCCAACCCCACCCAGTTTGGAGAGAGCTGGCAGGTGGCCACCACACCAGGCTGCAGCAGCCAGTGTCAGGGCAAGTGTCCCCAGTGTGACATCGAGCAGAAGCAGCGCTACGTGACCAACGCCTTCTGTGGGCCCATCAAAGACGAGGCTGGGCCTTTCCGACTATGCCTGGCCAAGGTGGAACCCAGCGAGTACTTTGACGACTGCCTTTTCGATGCCTGTCTATACAAAGGCCGAGCCCCAGTGGTGTGTGACGCTCTGACCGCCTACACAGCCGCCTGTCAAGACGTTGGGGTCCAGCTGTTCCCCTGGCGGACCCCAACCTTCTGCCGTAAGTATGGGCAAAGCCAACAACGCTCTGCACCCTCCTCACTGACGTGTGGGACTCACAGAGCAGCTGCTCCATCACCCGAGGCCTCGCCAGGCCCTGATCACTCCTTATCACACACACTAAACTCCGTACCCCATCTTTTCAAATCCCTTCATGCCCTGGCACCTCCCTACTTCTCCGACAGACTTACTCCCCAACCCACTACACACTGCCTCCACTCAGCTTGTCCCTCATGACCTCCGTTCCACCATCAGCGGCGCCACTTTCAGCCACTGCGCCCCGAAACACTGTCACACTCTCCCCATTCCTCCGCCATCGTCCCTCCCTCCTTCCGCATCTTCAGATTCCGCCTGAAGACCTTTCCTCTTCGACCTTACGTGCCTACGGTCACCTCCCCTTTCCCTCCTCACGACTCGGTTTCGCGCTCCATCACCGTCAGGCGATCCAGGACGCTACTCAGCGCGAGGGTTCGCTGTGTAAATACAAGTAGTTGTTGTTGTTGAAGTCTCTGACGTGACGTTTGACACCATGTCCCTTGTGGGTTGACAGCTCAATCTTGCCCCAAGAACAGCCATTACGAGTTGTGTGCTTCTGGCTGCCCTGAAACCTGCACCAGTTTGTTGGAGCCCAGGGAGTGCGACGAAGGCTGCAGGGAAGGGTGTCAGTGTGACGAGGGCTTCGTTCTGAGCGGGGAACAGTGTGTCCCGTTGGAGGCCTGCGGCTGCGTCTACAAGGGAGAGTACTACAAGGCCAGGGAGAGCTTCTTCTGCGAGGAGAAGTGCTCTGGGAAATGCCGGTGTCAGCCGGGCGGGATCGTGGAACGCACCGACTTCACCTGCCCTCCCAAACATGAATGTCGATTGGTGAATGGCCGGTATGGGTGCCTCCTGGTTGACGTGCCTGACACCGGCAGCTGCAGTGCAGCTGGAGTGCTCCATTACCGCTCCTTTGATGGCCTGGCGTTTGATTTCGAAGGGACTTGTACTTACACCCTGGCCAAAGTGTGGGAGCAGGAGAAATGGCTGACACCGTTCACCGTCAACGTGGAAAACAGAAGCTACGGTAACAGTAAGGTGGCCGTGACCAGGCTGGTGGAGGTAGATGTGTACGGTTACAAACTTATCCTGGAGACTGGAGTCAAGTGGAGCGTTCAGGTACGTGGTTGGAGATGCCAATCACAAACAACAACAACAACAACAAGGTTACACTTGGATAGCGCCTTTCATGTCAGAGGACGTCCCAAGGCGCTGACAGTCACTACACTTTACAGTATATCCCGTGAAGCGCTTTGAGACATCTCGAAGACACTACATCAGATACAAGGATTATTATTACTTTTCATTTGGGTTCAAGTCCAGATAAATGGGTTTTCTCGTGCAAGTAGAATCATACTGAGATGCTTTGAATACAAATTTCCTTCTAAAAGTCCCCAACCATTGGAAACCGCTGCTTGCCCTTTTGAGAGGACTGATGACTGATTAATGTTGTGTTTGATCGCAGGTTGATGGGGTTGCGATCACTTTGCCCCTGGAGATAGACGGAGGTAAAATCCGTGCCAGCCAGCACGGAAACAAGATAGTGGTGGAGACTGACTTCGGGCTGGAGGTCAGCTACGATCTGGTTTACCGCGTGGTGGTGACGGTGCCCGGTGATTACCAGGGCAAGATGCGAGGCCTGTGCGGCAACTTCAATGGCGACCGGGAGGACGAGTTCTTGCTCCCTAGTGACAAGCAGGCTGATGACGTGACGAGTTTCTGCAAAGGCTGGAAGGTGCCTGTCCAGGGAGCCAAGTGTGACGACGGATGCGGTAACCAGTGCCCTGTGTGTGAGCAGAACAAGATAAACGTCTTCAAAGGGGTCAGTCTCTGTGGCTTCCTGACCGCCAGTGATAGCCCTTTGAGAGCATGTCACTCCACTGTTGACCCGGAGCAGTACTTCCAAGATTGCCTGTATGATCTGTGTAAGGCCAATGGTAACACCAAGATGCTGTGCGACAGTCTGCAGGCCTATGTGTCGGCTTGCCAAGCTAAACAGGTGGACGTGAAGACCTGGAGGAGTAAGACCTTCTGCCGTAAGTATAGTATTCGCGGATAATCAGGCTGACTCTCGTGTGGGGAGTCCTGTAGCTCAGTGGTGAGAGTGCTCGCCTCACAAGCGAGAGGACCTGGGTTCGATTTACCAGGCGGGACAGGGCGAAACCTTGGGCAAGTTTCCTTGCTCCACACACACAACAACAACAACAAATGACATTTACGCAGTGCATTTCACGTCAAGAGGAGAAGCTGCCGATGGTGGGGTGGGCCGGGCGGGGGCATCAAGCAAGCCAGAGCCTGCTGAGTGGAGGGAGAGCGCGGACACATTGATAGGCGTTTAAGGAGGTCCCAGAGGTAGGTAGGGAGGAGCAGGGCCTGGAGGGCTTTGAAGGTATGGACCAGGGTCTTGAATAAGTATCTTCTGACTGTTGTCTTGTGTTTGTTTCTGCAGCTCTTCAATGCCCCTCTAACAGTCACTATGAACAATGTGCCCAGACCTGCACTGGTAGCTGTGCTGCCGTCAGTGGCTTCCCCAACTGCCCCAAGACCTGTACTGAAGGCTGCGAGTGCGATGACGGATTTTATGCTGATGGTGACCAGTGCATTTCCAGTGAGAAGTGTGGCTGCTTTGAGAATGGACAGTATTACAAGGTAACCCGTCATGGGGTGTCTCTCGTGTGTGAAAGAGTGTGTTATATCTGCGCGGCTGTCAAGCGCTCCGAGATGCCGTCCGGCATGAAGGGCGCCATATAAATGCAAGGTGTTGTTACTGAGGCCGAACAATTATAATGGCATCCCTCCGCTCAGCTCCACGTCCCTGCCCCGGCCCGACCCACCATTGGCGGTTGGGCCTTCAGCCTCTCTGCCCCCACTCTCTGGAACTCCGTCCAACAGTCCGCCTCGCCCCCTCCCTCGCCTCCTTCGAGACATGTCTCAAACCCCTCCTCTTCACTCTGCCCCCCCCCCCCCCCCACAGCCCTCCATCCTCCCCAATCCCACCCCCCAGCTTGGATCCAAATCCCTGACTGAGACAAGTCCAATGCTTTTGGAGGTCCTCCCAACGTGAAAGGAGTTGTGTAAATGCAATGTGTTGTTGCTGTTGTTGCTATTGGCTTCAAGAAGCTGCTGGTCCAAGCGAGCAGGTTGGAATTACACCAGAATTATGGAGTGACGGATGTTTTTTCTGGCCTCTGCCATTTATTCCCACTTTGTTTATAGTCCGAGGAATATCAGATACAGAACAACTGCACCAAGAAATGCAAATGTACCAAAGCAGAGTTTGTCTGTGAGGACTTCTCCTGCCCTAAAAAACAGTACTGTGAGATTAAAGGCGGGAAAATGGGCTGCGACTCAGGTAATGCTCCCCCCATCACTCAGTATTTCTGAACAACACCCACAACAGCTTGTATTAATATAATAAACATAATATAGTACCCATCACACAAACTGCAACACACAACGGGGGGAATAGATGGAAAATTGCTAACTCTTACATCTGTGGCATCCTGTAGTTTAGTGGTTGGAGCACTCGCCTCGCAAACAAGCGACAGGATATGGGTTTGATTCCTGGGCGGATCAGATCAGGGCAAAAGCCTTAGGCAAGTTTCCTAACTCCAGATACACACCCACACACGTCTCAGTTTACCAGCATTAAATAGGAAAACGCTTGTTAGTCGACTGCCGCATCACTTTCTGGGAGTAATAATCCATTCAAAAAAAATTACTATTTCATCACTCAATCCATGACTATTTGTGGGACACAACTGTGAACAATTGACTGCCGCGTTTTGCCTACAAATCACACAGTCACTACACTTTACAGTTGTATGCTGAGAAGCGCTTTGAGACGTCTCGAAGACGTTGTATCATATGCAAGGATTATTATTATAAATTTGCCCTTCATACCCTCGAAAATGCAAACTTGCCTAAGGTTTCTCCCTGACCTGACTGGGAATCAAACCCAGGTCCTCTCAGTTGGAGGCAAGTACTCTAACCATTACGTGACCGGATTCCACGCCCCCTCTCACTTGAGACACCTGTCGTGTGCCTTTTGTTCTCCGCAGATATCAAGTGTCCTGAGAACAGTCACTACGCAGCCTGTGCGATTGCCTGCCCGGCCACGTGCGAGGATCCCTTGGCTCCCTTGAAATGCAAACAGCGCTGTGTGGAAGGCTGTGACTGCGACGAGGGCCACGTGAGGACCGGAGACAAGTGCGTCTCAATCCAGACCTGTGGCTGCGCGCACGGAGGTCGCGTCTACAAACCCAATGACAGATTCTGGTCGGATGGCAAGTGTGAGGAGCTGTGCGTGTGTAACCCTGCCTCGAATAAGGTGCTCTGCCACAAGAGTAAGTGCAAATTGAGAGAGCAATGTGCTCTCGTTGATGGAGTTCCAAGCTGTGTCCCAACCAGCCAAGCCACCTGCTGGGCCTCGGGAGACCTACATTACATCTCATTTGACGGCGGGAGGTTTGACTTCCAGGGAACCTGCGTCTATCAGCTGGCCGCCCTGTGCTACAATGATCCCAACCTCATTCCATTCAAGGTCGACGTTCAGAACAACCATCGGGGTAACAACGCAGTGGCGTTCACCAAAGTCGTGTTAATCGAGGTGCACGAAACCACCATCGTCATCAGTGTAGACAACCCGCTCAGGATTACGGTAAGGCTAACTGATCCGTGGTCAGCCATTTAACGCAACGCAATACGCATTGGTTGTTGCTATTATTCCGGTGTAGCCGGTGGAGCGCTTTGAGATGTCTCGACGACGTGATAAGGCTCTGGGTCAAATGCCGGGATCGCTATTATTATTTTATGTTCCATTTGTGTTCCAGGTGAACCAAGTGTCGGTCGCCCTCCCATATAACTTGGACACGAACCGCATCGTTGCCTACAGGAGCGGCTGGACAGCTGTGGTGAAGACGGATTTCGGTCTGAGAGTCACCTTTGACTGGAAGAGCCGGGTTTCCGTCACCCTGCCCAGCAACTACGCTAACAGTGTGTGTGGGCTTTGCGGGAACTACAACAGCGACCGCGAAGACGACTTGAAAATGCAGGACGGCAAGCCAGCTCCCAGCGCCGTTGCCTTCGGGCACAGCTGGAAGGTGGCTGATATCCCCGGCTGCACAGCCGGATGCACGGAGAACTGTCCTGTGTGCGACACGGCCAGTAAGGTTAAGTACCAAGGCAGAAACTATTGTGATATTATCCGGAGCAGAACAGGACCCTTCCGTGACTGCCACGCCACCATCGACCCCAAAGGGTTTTTCGAGAGCTGTGTCTTTGACGTGTGTCAGTACCAAGGGATACAGGCTCCCCTCTGTGATGCGCTCTCCGCTTACACTGAGGTCTGTCAGCAGGCAGGTGTGGAAGTCCATCAATGGAGGAGCAATGATTTCTGCCGTGAGTATAACATTCAAGCTTCAAGTGCCGTCAGAAGGTTAGAATCATAGAATAATAGAGCACTGAAGGAGGCCATTCGGCCATCGTGCCCGTGCCGGCTCTTTCAAAGAGCTGTCCAAATCAATCCCACTCCCTCGCTCTCTACCCATAGCCCCGCAAACTTGTCTTCCCCAAATATCTATCCACATCTCTCTTGAAAGTTGTTATCGAATCTGGGGATAATATGACGTGATAAGGCGCGATATCATAGGCAAGGATTATTATTATATGCTTTCTAAATGTGTCCCGTGAGGGGCTTTGCAACATCCACGCGACGGTACCAAGCGAAAGTATTATAATTTTAGATTGATACACTTGCTGTCGATTATTGTTCCTCAAACACTCAATCCTCAAATCATGGCTTGTTTCCCTAATGTGACTGTCATTCATTTGCAGCGTCGAATTGTCCCAGGCACAGCCACTATGAGCTCTGCGGGTCTGGCTGCCCTACTACATGTAGCCCATCTGAGGGGTGTGAAGCCTCCTGTAAAGAGGGCTGCCAGTGTGATAGCGGCTTCACGCTGAGCGGGGAGGAGTGCGTTCCCCTCAACCAGTGCGGCTGCCGGTACGAGGGCCGCTACTACAAGAGAGGGGAGGTCTTTTACCCCCGGGACCTCTGCCAAGAGAAGTGTACGTGTCAGGACAACAAGCAGGTGGCATGTGAGAACTTTACTTGTTGCCACAAACAGGAGTGTAAGGTGGTGGACGGAGTCAAGGGCTGTCATGCAGAGGGATGTGGCAAGTGTGTCGCGGCTGGAGACCTTCATTACGTCTCGTTCGACGGCCTGGCCTTCGACTTCCAAGGCACTTGCACTTACACGCTGACGAAGGTCATGGTCGAGGACAAGAAGCTGGTCAAGTTCCATGTGCAGGTGGAGAACAAGAAGTTGGGCAATGGGGAGTCACCAGACTCGTGTTGGTGGAAGTTTATGGACACAAGTTCCTAATGAAGAAAGACAACAGGTGGAAAATGTGGGTGAGTGACTAGGACTGATCATTCGGATGAGTGTTCGATGTTTGTGCCAGCCTGGCGTGGTGGTAGCGCTCTCGCCTCTGAGTCAGAAATTTGTGGGTTCAAGCCCCACGTCAAGACTTGGAATCACATCTTCTCAGCTGATACTTCAGTGCAGGGATGGGACAGCGCTGAATCGTTGGAGGTGCCTTCGTTTGGATGAGATGTTAAACCGAGATCCCGTCTGTTTGTTCAGGTGGATGCTAAACATCTCTCGTGGCACCGTTCATAAAGAGGAGTTCCTCCCTCGCTCCCTCTCCTGGTGTCCTGGCCGAGAATCTCCCAAATAAAATGGATCACTCACCTTCGCCCACAAAATACACTTTACAACATATCCTGCAAGGATTATTATTATTATTATTATTTTGAGAGAGTTTCATTTGAGGTTTCTCCTTCAATACTGAACGCCTTGGGGAGTTTGAGTGTGTGAGTGAGTTTCAGTGTCTAGACACACAAGTTGAATTTGTTGTTCTGCCTCCTCTCCTTCTGCAGGTTGACGATGAGCTAATTTACCTGCCCTACACGTTGCCGTCCAAAACAGTCAAGGTCACCCAGGAGGGAGTCAACTTGGTGCTGAAGACAGCCTTTGGGTTGCAGGTCACTTACGACGCAGTCTATTACGTGGCGGTGGGCGTCCCCAGCACGTATCAGGACAAATTGGGTGGTCTTTGTGGCAACTTTAATGGCCTGAAGACTGACGAGTTTAAGAGCCCTGACGGGCAAGTGTTGAGCAACCCGACTGCATTTGGGTCCAGCTGGAAGGTGGTTGTTGAGGGAGCCAAGTGTGCAGACGGATGTGAAGGGCAATGCCCAGAGTGTGATCCCAGCCGTGTGGCCACTTTCCAGTCAGTGGATCAATGCGGCCTATTGACCACAGAGAAGTCTTCCTTACACGAATGCCACCAGCTCATCAATCCTCACAACTACTTTCAGCACTGCGTGTACGATGTGTGTAAGGCGAATGGGGACGTCAAGGTCCTCTGTGACAGCATTCAAGCCTATGTGTCGGCCTGTCAGGCCGTGGGAGTCAACATTGAGAGCTGGAGGACCCCTACCTTCTGCCGTAAGTCCAACAACACCGACACAGATGGGTCATTGCAGAAATCCCGCAGATAAGATTAAGCGCTGTGGGGGGGCTATGTAAATGCAAGTTGTTGTCTTGATTGAGTAATCATCAATCTCCCCAAATAGGATCGTTCATTCACTTCACGGCTGTTTGCGGGAAGGTCGCTGTACACACATTGGCTACTGCGTTTCACCCACACCATACAGTCACTGCTCTTTTCAGTGAATCCTGTGAAGCGCTTTGAGATGTCCTCCCGTCACACCAGTTCTAGCCAGACTCCACAGGCTTCCTTTCACCGATAGATCCTCACACTCAATTTTCAAATCACTTCATGTCCAGGCAATCTCCCCATCTCTCCGACCTGCTTACCGCCCTACCCACTACCCCCTGCATGTCCCTTGTGTCCTCCGTTCCACCATCGTTGGCTGTGGTTTCAGCCGCTATGCCCCAAAACTCTGCCTTGTCCCTCCCTCCCTCCCTTCCCCATCTTCAGGTTGTGCCCGAAGACCGTCCATTTCGACTATGCCTACTGTCACCTCCCCCTCCCGCCGGCTCGGCCTTGTGCTCTGCCACTGTCGAGCGCTCTGGGACTCTACCGTGCATGAGGGGCGCGGTGTAAATTGTTGTTGTTGTGAAAGCCGCTTGTATCAGCTGTAAGGATTATTATCACTGCAATAACACATAATTCATTTTGTCCCCACAGCTCTCGCTTGTCCTGCGAACAGCCATTACAAGGTGTGTGCTGACACCTGTGGGTCTAACTGTGCAGGGCTCCTCGCTCCAGTGACCTGTAAGTTCAAGTGCACCGAGGGCTGTCAATGCGACTCTGGCTTCGTCTTCAGTGGTGAACAGTGCATTCCTATAGCTAAGTGCGGCTGCACATTCGAGGGCAGATACATCCAGGTAAATGCTCTGGGACGCTACCCTTCGTGAGGGGCGCTGTATAAATGCAAGTTGTTATTGTTGTAAACGGCGTGCAGCTCAGCTATCTGTGGCAGGGTGAATGAAGCATCTATTTGAAGCATCGTGGAGCCCTGTCGGTTAGTGATTAGAACGCTCAATTCGCAAGGAAGCGAGAGGACCTGGGTTTGATTCCCGGGTGGGTCAGGGCGCAATGCTGGGCAAGCTTCCTTACTCCACACGCGCACACGCCTCTGTTTACCAGCAGTAGGTAGGAACTCGCCTGTTAGTCGAATGGCGCATCGCATTTCCGGGGGTGATAATCCCCTCAAAATAAAAAAATTACACGGGGTGACCAAAATTCGTGATACCATTACAATGTCTAACAAGTCCTAAAGAAATGATGATATTTTTGTGTGTTTTTAGATAATAGGGCACTTATCACGACTTTTTAGTCACCTGGTAATATAATAATAAAGGGGTCATTCCATCCTGTACATCACTGTGCGCAATTGGCTGCTGCGTTTGGCCCACAAAACACACAGTCACTACGCTTTGCAACGTATGCTGTGAAGCGGTTCGAGACGTCTTGAAGATGTGATAAGGCACTGTATCAAATGCAAGGATTCTTATTCATATTGAGTTGAGTCACGGATGTTGTTTTTACCCCCCAGCTAGGGGAGACGGTGCTGACAGACGACTGTAAGGCAAAGTGTAGTTGCCAGGCCTCTGGGGTGGTGCATTGTCAGTCTGTGAGCTGCTCTACCAACGAAATCTGTGAGGTCAGGGATGGTGTGCGAAATTGCTTCAAGGATGGCACGTGCTCAATCAAGCAGGGGAAGCGCTTCACCACCTTCGACGGTTTATCCGGCGATGTACGATTGCCGGGCGTCTATGAGATAGCTTCGCTGTGTAACACGAGCTCCTCTGCCTGGTTCCGGGTGGTGGCGGATTTCCGAGTGTTATGTGTGACTGTGTGTGACTGTGTGTGTGTGTGTGTGACTGTGTATGTGTGACTGTGTGTGTGTGTGAGACTGTGTATGTGTGACTGTGTGTGCGTGAGTGACTGTGTGTGTGCGCCTGTGCGCGCGCGCGCGCGAGAGAAGGAGGCGCGAGCTCGCAGTCTTGAAAGAAAAAGAGGTCAACAGCCGCGTTTATTAAGCGCCGTAAAGGATGGAAATTTTATTAGCTTTTTTTTTTTTACGCGTCACACACACACACACACGCGCGCGCAAAAAAAAAAACAAAAAGCGTCCCGTAACCTTGGTTGCGTTTGACCATCGCGGTGACATGGGAGGAATGGAGGAAGGGATGAAGGAAAGTAAGTAAACGATTGATTCTGCGGAAGAGAGAAGTTGCGTTGGTTCGCGACGATCTTGGATTTGGCTTCTGGCTGTCGGACGTTCCCATCGATGTCTTTCAGTCGGTGCTGAGAAGGTAAGAAAGAAAAAAAAAGGCAGTTGCGTTTAAATAATAATCCGGGCGTTTGATACAGCTCCTCATCACGTCATTGAGATATCTCAGAGCGCCTCTCACAGGATATACCGTAAAGGGTAGTGACTGTATTTTATGGGCAAAAAAGGTGGCAGTCAATGAATTAATAATGATGATTTATAATGATAACAATCCTTGCATTTGATGCGGCGCTTTTCGCGTCTTCCAGACGCCTCAAAGCGCTTCGCGGAACACGCCTGTCAAGTGAGCTGACCTCACGGCCGTCTGTTTGCGGGCGAAAACTGTCCCGCAAACGGTCGTGGATTGAGAGGGGCCAAATTCTTCTTCCTGTTTTTTCGAGGGGTTGGAAAAGCCCCGGAAAAGCGATCCGCCGATCGACTCAAAACAAGCGGGTTCTTACTCACTGCGAGGTACGCAGAGAGGTGCGCGAGGGTGTCCGCGCGTGGGGGTGAGGAAAATTGCCGGTCCCGCTGGAAATCGAACCCCAGGCCCTTTCGTTTGCTGAGCGACAGGACGAGACTGAACAGATTTTGTTGTGGCTACACTTGGGGAAACGAACCCCACCCCACGATTGCGAATGAAAACTCACCAGACTGAGAAATCTTCAGCCAGCCACCGTGTGACAAGCTGCACAACGTTGCCGGCAGCCTCGCCGCCAGGGAGCACCAGCTCGTCATCCAAATTACCGTTGAAGTTCCCGCAGGGGCCACACAGACGACCGGCGTACTCATCCACTAAGGTCACCGTCAGCTCCTGGGACCCGTCAAACCACACCATGATCTTCGAAGAGTGTTCTGCAACCACATAACTGGCCTTGACCCTTAAGGTCACGGTAGAGCTGGCGCTGTATGGGAGTTGACTCCGTTTCAAGGGACGTCCGTTTACCTGGCGAGAGAGCAAAGGAGATTTACCGACATAAGGACATAAGAACTAGGAGCAGGAGTAGGCCATTCGGCCCCTCGAGCCCTGCCCCGCCATTCAATAAGATCATGGCTGATCTATTCTAACTCCACCCGCCCGCCTTATCCCCATATCCCTTTATCCACAAGAAATCGATCAATCTCAGTCTTGAATATGTTCAAGGACTGAGCACCTTTGGGGGTAGAGAATTCCATAAATTCACTACCCTCTGAGTGAAGAAGTTCCTTCCTCAACTCAGCGCGAAAGGGCTTACCCCTAATTTTAACACCGTGACCGCTGGTTATAGCTTCTCCAACCAGGGGGAAAAAATCTCCCACTACCTATTCTGTCGCGCCCCTTAATAATCTTATAGGTTTCTATAAGATCATCTCTCATTCTTCTATATTCTAGAGAATATAGGCCTAAATTGCTCAACCTATCCTCATAACTCATTCCCCTCATCCCAGGAACCAACCTAGTGAATCTACGTTGTACCCCGAGGCGAGTACATCCTTGCATTTGATACAGCGCCTTATCGCGTCGTCAAGACATCTCAAAGTACTTCACAGGGTACACTGTAAAGTGAAGTGACTGGTGGTTTTGTGGGCGAAACACTGCCGCCAATTGGACACATCTGTCTTTTTAAACAGTTTACCACAAAGCTGCAAAGGAATTGTTTGGACTGTCAACTGTTAGCTGTGAGCCTTACCCAGATCTGCTTTTTTGCATTAATTGCGATGAAGGTATCTTGAAAGAACATGTAGGTTGTGGCGATACCAGGGTTCCCGTTTCTGTCGCACACTCGGAAATCCGCCACCACCCGGAACCAGGCAGAGGAGCTCGTGTTACACAGCGAAGCTATCTCATAGACGCCCGGCAATCGTACATCGCCGGATAAACCGTCGAAGGTGGTGAAGCGCTTCCCCTGCTTGATTGAGCACGTGCCATCCTTGAAGCAATTTCGCACACCATCCCTGACCTCACAGATTTCGTTGGTAGAGCAGCTCACAGACTGACAATGCACCACCCCAGAGGCCTGGCAACTACACTTTGCCTTACAGTCGTCTGTCAGCACCGTCTCCCCTAGCTGGGGGTAAAAACAACATCCGTGACTCAACTCAATATGAATAAGAATCCTTGCATTTGATACAGTGCCTTATCACATCTTCAAGACGTCTCGAACCGCTTCACAGCATACGTTGCAAAGCGTAGTGACTGTGTGTTTTGTGGGCCAAACGCAGCAGCCAATTGCGCACAGTGATGTACAGGATGGAATGACCCCTTTATTATTATATTACCAGGTGACTAAAAAGTCGTGATAAGTGCCCTATTATCTAAAAACACACAAAAATATCATCATTTCTTTAGGACTTGTTAGACACTGTAATGGTATCACGAATTTTGGTCACCCCGTGTAATTTTTTTATTTTGAGGGGATTATCACCCCCGGAAATGCGATGCGCCATTCGACTAACAGGCGAGTTCCTACCTACTGCTGGTAAACAGAGGCGTGTGCGCGTGTGGGTAAGGAAGCTTGCCCAGCATTGCGCCCTGACCCACCCGGGAATCAAACCCAGGTCCTCTCGCTTCCTTGCGAATTGAGCGTTCTAATCACTAACCGACAGGGCTCCACGATGCTTCAAATAGATGCTCACCTGCTTCATTCACCCTGCCACAGATAGCTGAGCTGTTTACAACAATAACAACTTGCATTTATACAGCGCCCCTCACGAAGGGTAGCGTCCCAGAGCATTTACCTGGATGTATCTGCCCTCGAATGTGCAGCCGCACTTAGCTATAGGAATGCACTGTTCACCACTGAAGACGAAGCCAGAGTCGCATTGACAGCCCTCGGTGCACTTGAACTTACAGGTCACTGGAGCGAGGAGCCCTGCACAGTTAGACCCACAGGTGTCAGCACACACCTTGTAATGGCTGTTCGCAGGACAAGCGAGAGCTGTGGGGACAAAATGAATTATGTGTTATTGCAGTGATAATAATCCTTACAGCTGATACAAGCGGCTTTCACAACAACAACAATTTACACCGCGCCCCTCATGCACGGTAGAGTCCCAGAGCGCTCGACAGTGGCAGAACACAAGGCCGAGCCGGCGGGAGGGGGAGGTGACAGTAGGCATAGTCGAAATGGACGGTCTTCGGGCACAACCTGAAGATGGGGAAGGGAGGGAGGGAGGGACAAGGCAGAGTTTTGGGGCATAGCGGCTGAAACCACAGCCAACGATGGTGGAACGGAGGACACAAGGGACATGCAGGGGGTAGTGGGTAGGGCGGTAAGCAGGTCGGAGAGATGGGGAGAT
>NW_024705507.1:29283-38404 GCF_018977255.1 Callorhinchus milii | reverse complement strand
ACTTCTGATGCCTGTTCATGGTTGATGAGTGTGCAAATGCCTTCCCACACACAGGCACAGGAATGGCTTCTCGCCCGTGTGTGTTCTCTGATGAGTTTGAAGATTGATGACTGTGCAAATGTCTTCCCACACACAGGGCACAGGAATGGCTTCTCGCCCGTGTGTTTCTCTATGACTTGAAGAGTTGATGAGTGTGCAAATGCCTTCCCACACACAGGCACAGGAATGGCTTCTCGCCCGTGTGTGTTCTCTGATGACTCTGAAGAGTGATGATGTGCAAATGCCTTCCCACACACAGGCACAGGAATGGCTTCTCGCCCGTGTGTGTTCTCTGATGACTCTGAAGAGTTGATGAGTGTGCAAATGTCTTCCCACACACAGGGCACAGGAATGGCTTCTCGCCCGTGTGTGTTCTCTGATGACTTGAAGATTGATGAGTGCAAATGCTTCCCACACACAGGCACAGGAATGGCTTCTCGCCCGTGTGTGTTCTCTGGTGTCTCTGAAGATCTGATGGCCATGAAAGGACTTCCCACACACAGAGCAATTGAATGGCTTCTTGCCTCCGTGTGCGTGGGCTGTGGAGAGCGTCTCTGCTCCATGTGAGCGTAGTAACAGCAGCGGTGTTATCGAGTCAAAAGTACGCTATCGGCCGCAAGGATATTTAGCGTCGAGTTTGGATTTTGTAACTGCTAAAACAAGAACGACACTCGCGTCTAACCGAGACGCAAAAAAATCCCGTAAATTTGACGACGAAAACGTTTAAGAGTTTATCCGCGAAAATAGACACTTACTTGGAGATTCACGCTATATATCGGTGTCTGAAACCCGTCTGAAGATGTCGCCACGAACTCTCCCGACGCAAAGTCGCCTAACTGTCGACACATCAATTGTGCTCGCCAGGCTGCGTTGTCTCGCGGTTGAAGGCGATCAGCAGAGCGACGAGTCGAGCGTCCAACCTCATCAAGTTCCCTCTCGAAATGGCATTGAGCTCTGATTCTGAGCCGCCTTATAACTCCCCCCCCTAGGATCCAATCCTTTGTCTTTCAGGATATTTGCATTCGATTGTAAATTTTGGAAGGCACAATCCGCATGTCTATTAGCATACCGAAGGGTAATGTGCCCATTGTGCTTCATGCATGAATATGTAAGTGCATCTCAGTGTGTAACTGTGCGCTTATTTTGAATAAATGGAAAAACTTTGTCCTCGATTAAAGTGAATGCAGAGAAATTAGCATGTAACTTTAGAAAAGGATGAGAGCGGCCTTCTCGACGAGGGAGTGAAACCAAATAGGTAATATTCTTTTACAGCGTTACAATGGATAGGTTGTAGTTCATAGGTTATAATATTATGTTCACTATGATAGAGCTTAAGATGTGAGAGTCTACAATATCAGAGTTGATCAAATGCGACGATCAAGGGCGTCAATCGGGTGAGTTTGATCAGAGGCTTTAATCAAAGGCGTCATCCCATCACGTAACACCACCTCCCTGCGTTTATTGCAGCAACAGAAACAACTACAGCAGCAACAACAGCAGCAGCGACAACAACAGCAGCAACATCACATTTCGAGGGCAACGCAGCTACTTCCGATTCTGCTGCCCAGCTGTTTGTAGTCGGCACCTGCTCTCGCACGACCCTACACGTCTTGGAAATGATTGCGATGATCATGTCTGAGCTGAGAATTAGGTCACTCAGATTGCTTTGTTTAACCATAACTTTAGGTAGGTTAGTGTCATCGGGCTGTGTGACTACTACTCATGAATGAAATCACACTCCTGTATGACCGACATTGTATTAATTTTGGTTGATCGAGTAGAACAAGTCACATGACATGTCAGACGAGTTATTATCAACAATAGTGTCCTTATATATGATACTAAAATAAATGTTAACACTGGATTAAACGTGCACCTCTTAACCCCGCCCTCGCATTTACGACTAACGATTTGCATTTGCACATAACATACATTCAAGCCCATTAAAATGCTAATACGACCATATTGTTATTCTGAAATTTGAATGCAAGTCTTGCCCTGTACCCCCCACCCCACGGTTCACATATCCGACCCCCGATTGAACAGATAATTTACATACACATCTGTATGTCCCCCAAGTTGCTCCGCCCATGGCGGGGTCAGGTAGAGGTCATAGAGGTGGGTGATGTAAAGACAGTGCATCAACTAAGGGACAAGTGGTGACAACAAGATAGAGAGAGTTCGAGAAGGGAAGGCGAGACCAAGTGTGGGCGGAGGTTCACGCCGAGAATGAGAGAGGGGGAGGAACGAGGTTTGGGGCTGTGTTGGCTGGTTGCTGTCTCGTCGTCGTCGTTGCTATATCGTGACGCCTGGGGTCTGAAACCGCGTTAAAGGCTAAATAAAAGAACCCTCTGCAGTCTGAGTCCGGAGTCATTACAATTACAATGATTAATAATCTCACGGGCTTATATTGAGTTTGTGCGTTTATTGAAACATATGCAGATATTGTATTGGATGTCATTGATATGGAACATTTATCTAGCAGTTACCTTTCTGATTTTCCTGATTCTAATATGAGCATAGTGCGATTGTAATAGTTGTACTGGAATTCTAATCATGCTTATCCAAAGTCACATTAGCCACTCCCGATGCGCATTTACAAAATATACATTCGAGCACAGTGTTATTCTATTAATTTCCATGCGATTTTACCCCTGCACCACCGCCCCCCCCCCCGAATTCGCATATCCGACCTCCGTTCGCTTGCACGTACATTACACATGCATATGAGCAGAGTTAGATTGTAATACGACCACAGTGAGATTCAAATACTTCTCATGATATTTTAATACCGTACCTCCGTTTGTGGTGTAATACATTATAAAACCAGTTTATAGTCATGAGTGTTATCGTGTTACATATGTAAGTGCATCTCAGTGTGTAATTGCGCGCTTATTTTGAATAAATGGGATTATCGCTGAAAAAACACGTTTCCCATGCCCTCCATTGTCCTCGATTTAAAGTGAATGCAGCCCCGTGGCGTTGACCAAAAACTACCAGCTTCTGGAGTGAACGCATACAGACGCGTAGTGACCACACTTGCAATACAGACAAACAGCGAGACATGATTTTGGCCAGCCACCACCTCGTTTGCCCAGCGACTTTAATAGCTGCTCTCAAACAACACTATCACCAATGTGGTTTATGGGCTAGGCTGTTAAGCGGACAATCAGTCTTTTGGGCAAGGCGTATGGGAAAATACACACCTCTGTTATCCCATAAACACAATACACAGCATCGGTAAGGCTGCCTTGTTGGGGAGATGTAGTTTGGGTAAGGCGCTGTCACTGGAGTTAGGCGATGTGACTGGGTTATCACACGGATTCCGAAAAGCAGCTTAGACGATACGATCCACTGCGCTCCATCTCCCCACATGAACGACGACATTCTGAGTTTAAAAAAGTGGAATATATATTTGTAAATACGTTTTTTAAATTAATGTGTATTGTATCTATGTTACAATGTGTGATTGTTATACTCTTTATTTGTGTATACTGTATATACTTATATGGCTATTCGATTCCATTGATACGACACATTCATCCAACAGTGGAAAGTGTGATTCTAATACGACGAGTGGGATTCGAATAATTGTAATTCGATTCTAATCCTGCATATCCTACCCCGGTTGGCATATTAACTTACCATACGTACAACCACAGTGTGATTCTAATTAGCTCAGTGCGATTCTAATGATTAGTATGCGATTATAATCCCACACCTCCAATTATGTGGTTCTGCACTATAACAGTTAATCGTATTTTCAAGCGTAACAATGGATAGGTTGTAGTTCATAGGTTATAATATTATATTTCACTATGTTAGAGTTTAACATGTGAGAGTTTACAATGTCAGAGTTGATCAAGAGCGTCAATCTTGATCGACGCAGAAGCAAATACAGCAGCAGCAACATCACATTTCGAGGGCGACGCAGCTACTTCTGATTCTGCTGCTTCCGCTGCTCAGATATTTGTTGCCAGGCCCTGCTCTCGCGGGACCCCACACGTCTTTGGAAATGATTGAGATGATGATGTCTGAGCTGATAATTAATTTAATAAAGAGTACTTTGTTTGTGTGTAGGTCTGTGTCATCGGGGATCAGCGAACACTGCTTATGAATGAACTCGCACACCTTTATGACCGACATTGTACTAATTTTGGTTGATCGAGACGAACAAGGCACGTGCCATGTCCAGACGAATTGATATTAACAATATTGTCCTTAAATATAATGCTAACACTGGATTAACGTTAACACTGGATTAAACATGCACATTTTAAACCCTGCCTAGCATTTATGACTAACGATTCGCATTTGCACATAACATATATTCAAGCACAGTAAAATGCGCATACGAACATATTGTTACTAGAATAATTTTAATGCGATTCTAACCCTGCAAACCCCCACAGTTCGCATATCCGTCCCCCGATTCGATTGAACCTACACTTTACATACATATGAGCGATTAGAATGCTTCTAATGACATTCTCATACCGTAACTCCGTTTATGGTGGAATCTATTATAAAAAAAAATTAAAGTCGTTGAATGTTTAGTGTTATTGTTCATAGTGTTATCAGTTTACATGTTATAGAGTACAGGTGATCCCCCGTATACTTCGGGTTTCGGGACCAGAACGTTGTGAAACGATTTACAACGAGGAACTTTCCCTGCTAGAGCGCAAGCCGCTAATGAAAAGAACACGGGGCGGCGGGAACACGTGCTTCCATGGGCGGTCGTAGACAGGTTGTATTGCCCAAAGGTGACACCGGGTACGTCCACCAAGTTGCTCCGCCCACGGCGGCGACAGGTAGAAGTCATAGAGGTGAAATGGCCGCAGTGTGTACGCATGTAGATAGGGCGTCGCCGTTGGTTCGTCCACCCATCGCGCCTCAAGACTTATGTCCGTCCCCACCCAGACAGCTCATCCCCATGTCCTGTACAGCCCAAGTCTGGTGTGTCCAACGTGGTGGGGCGCTCGGAAACGGAAACCGTACTCCAAATGAAATGTGTTGTGCTCCCCACAGTTTCCGAGCCCCTGAGGCCCGGGGTGCCTCAGGATCTGCCACGTGTGAGGGATCGGTGCCAGGAGCCTGGTCATATTCATCAAAAGAAGCCAGGGACCCGCATAACCCTTCAACGCTGTGGTGCGAACCGTTGACGCCCGGAAAGGCACAAGATTCCATGATGGGCGAGGGACTGGCGTCGAGAACCCGGTCAAAATGCTCAAGGTTGTGTTAGTAGGCTCCTCGCCCAACCCATGAACGATGGAAGGGTTCCCTTTCACAATGTGGAAGCGTTTGATATTTATTGTTGTGGTTATTGTGTTGGTTTGTTGATGTTGTCGAGTGAGTGTGGTCACACCGCTTACCCCTTGCAGTTGCCCGTTAAGATTGTGATTGTTGGGCGTCGGGGAATTTTGCTACAGCTGCTGCCCTGATGCACTTGGCTTCTAAAACATATTGCTGATGTAAGACAGTGCATCTACTAAGGGACAAGCGGTGACAATAGGCTATAAAGAGTGAAAGAAGAGAAGGTGGGACAAAGGGTGGTGGTAGATTCACACCGAGAATAAGAGAGGGGGAGGAACGAGGTCCGGGGCTGTTTTGGTGGAATATCGGGTCGTGGCTTGTTGCTGTCTCGTCGTTGTCGTTGCTATATCGTGATTCCGGTGTCGTAAGCAGTGTTACAGGCTAAATAATATAACCCTCTACAGTCTACAGAGTCTGGAGTCATTACAATTGTAACGATTCATAATCGCACGAGCTCAGTAGTTTGTTCAATTATTTATACATTTCCATACTTGTGTATTGCTATTCGATGCCATTGAGATAGAACATTCATGAATCAGTGGGCAACTTGATTCTAATACGATGATGGTGTGATTCTAATAATTTTATGCGATTCTAAACCTGGCACCTCGCAGGCCACATTTTGGTCTTCTGATGCGTATTTTCATATAACGTAGATTTGAGCACAGTGTAATTCTGGTGCGACAAAAAACGTAATCAGATCCTGATCCTGCACCTTCCGTTTCACAGATCCCACCCTTGGTTCGCACGTCCATATTACATACATACATATTACATACATACATGTACATACATACATATTACATGCATACATATTACATACATACATATTACATACATACATATTACATACATATTACATGCAGACATGTTACATACATACATATTACATACAGACATATTACATACAGATATGTTACGTAAATACATGTAACGTACTTACGAGCATAGTGTGATTCTAAGAGGACTACGGAGTATTCTAATAATTCGAATGCGATTCCAATATCACACTTCAATGTATGGTGTTCCAATCTATAACACTAGCTTATAATGCAATTTTTTGCATTATAATGTAGAGCTCATAGGCTTTATTGTTAGAGTTCACAACATTAGATTTTACTATAAAAGTAGATTACAGTGTTATTGTTATAGGGTTACAATGTACAGCTATAACAGTTATATTGTTAGAGTTTATAATGTGAGTTTTTGGCCGTGCCCTGTCCTCGTGGGACCCCACACGCATTTGTAAATAATTGCAATGACCATGATTGGGCTGAGATTTGAGCGACTAATGTTTACTTTGTTTCAACAAAACTGAGTGCAGGTTAGTGCCATCTGGGCTTAGCGAATACTACTCATGAATGAACTCATACTCCTTTATGAAAGACATTGTAATCTTGCCTTTTCTTGACGAATTGTTATCTTCAATAGGAGATGTAGTTTGGGTAAGGCGCTGTGACTGGAGTTAAACATTCGCTGCTTGGCCCCGTCGACAGCAGCGGAGACGATCCGATCCACCGCGCTCCATCTCCCCACAAGGTCCACGAAATTCTCGTTTTTTTAAATGAACGTATGTTTTTCAAATCATATGAAATGTAATTATGTTATAATATGTGATTGTTATACACTTTATATGTTTACATACCGTATATAGCCATTCGATTAAATTAACATGACATTCATCCAACAGTGGACAGTTTGATTCTAATACGACTACAGTGGGATTTTAATAATTGTAATGAGATTCAAATCTTGCATATCCTACCCCCGGTTCGCATTCACTTAACATGCATATGGCCACAGTGTGATTCTAACATTATCACAGTGCGATTATAATTATTATTATGCGATTATAATCACGAACCTCCATTTATGTTGCTCAAAACTAATAATACCGTACCTCTGTTTTTGGTGTTATAAATGATGAAACTAGTTAATAGATTATTGTATTTTAATATTTTTGTTATCGTTGATAGTGTTACAGTTCACATGTCATACTTGATGATTAGGGACCGTAACGTTGCGAATAGATTTATAATGGGGACCTTTCCCCTCCAGGGACACATGTTAATGGAGAGACAGCCAAGATGCTGCCGGTTAAGGGCAGATTTGTGTGACGAAGATCCTCCACCTGAAACTCGCTTAAAACACGTTTTTGCTATGAACATTGTAAAATAAATAAACGGACAAACATTTGTTAAAATACGTTTTTATTCATCTGCAATAATTTTTACGTTAAAACTCCAACCGAATGTATTATGTCCTATGTTCAAACAGTTACAGTACAATGCAAACCATATCCGTTCCAGGAATACCAAAGCGTTAAAGTATCATTCCCATGATTTCCTTATTAGTTCACCACGTTTGTTCACTGTGCGTCTATGTTGAAGTCAAGGCCATATATCCAACGAACGCGTCATCAATGTACATCCTAAAGTCGATTATTACCAACCAAAAAAACTATATACTTGAAAAAAAACCGTTTAAAATGTTGAGTAAAGATTTAACTACAGATGCATTCCAACTTTAGCTCAACATAAACACTACAATATTGTCCGGAATTGAACCATCTAACAACCACTGCTCATCACACCACTTCGCAAGTAATCCGATAACATTACAAACCACCACTTGCACGTCATTAAACTCTCAAAAAAACTGTAAAACTAAATGGTCAAAATTACACACAAAAGTACTCGATACGGCTTAATAGGTATAACCGCATGCAACATTATATTTCAGTCACCCCTGACTCTCGGTTTGATCCTCGAGCCACTCCATTACATCCAGCCATCTCTCGGGATCCAACTGCATGGGATCGAAGGTGGAAATTTCTTCAGGACTCATTGCAGCACCTTGAATTTCAGCTTTTGATTTCAGTTTCCTATCATTGTGGACCTTCTGATGCCTGTTCCTGGTTGATGACTGTGCAAATGTCTTCCCACACACAGAGCACAGGAATGGCTTCTCGCCCGTGTGTGTTCTCTGATGATCTTGAAGAGTTGATGAGTGTGCAAATGCCTTCCCACACACAGGGCACAGGAATGGCTTCTCGCCCGTGTGTGTTCTCTGATGAGTTTGAAGAGTTGTCGATTGTGCAAATGTCTTCCCACACACAGGGCACAGGAATGGCTTCTCGCCCGTGTGTGTTCTCTGGTGTCTCTGAAGATGTGATGGCCATGAAAAGGACTTCCCACACACAGAGCAATTGAATGGCTTCTTGCTCCGTGTGCGTGGGGCTGTGGAGAGCGTCTCTGCTCCATGTACGCTATCGGCCGCAAGGATGTTTAGCGTTGAGTTTTGGATTTTGTTAACTGCTAAAACAAGAACGACACTCGCGTCTAACCGAGACGCAAAAAAATCCCCTAATTTGACGACGAACACGTTTAAGAATCTTTAAAGCTACTCAGATGGCGTATTACTGGAGTTCTCGATACAAGTGCCGTTTCCGTCCGTGGAATAGCGTGGCCAGAGATCTGTTTCTCCAGCTACGAAGACATCATATACTCTACTGGGGAGTACATGAGCCTCAATACGCCATCCGTTACCATCCTTATCTTCGGCATTCCCTCATTAACGTTTTGAATCACTGACCGGTGGCGGATCGAAACCTAATCTACTTTAGCCCTCTGTAAATCATAAGACGAGACGCGCATTCTGCCACATAGGTCTGTCTAAAATTATAGACAGGACATTTATGGGTCACAGGGGCACAAAGATATATACCCCAAAACGAACAAATAAAATGGCCGAGTCGAGTTTAGCTGAC
>NW_024705507.1:0-29253 GCF_018977255.1 Callorhinchus milii | reverse complement strand
TTATTTTGAATAAATGGAAAAACTTTGTCCTCGATTTAAAGTGAATGCAGAGAAATTAGCATGTAACTTTAGAAAAGGAAGAGAGCGGCCTTCTCGACGAGGGAGTGAAACCCAATAGGTAATATTCTTTTACAGCGTTACAATGGATAGGTTGTAGTTCATAGGTTATAATATTATGTTTCACTATGATAGAGCTTAACATGTGAGAGTCTACAATATCAGAGTTGATCAAATGCGACGATCAAGGGCGTCAATCGGGTGAGTTTGATCAGAGGCTTTAATCAAAGGCGTCATCCCATCACGGAACACCACCTCCCTGCGTATATCACAGCAACAGAAGCAACTACAGCAGCAACAACAGCAGCGACAACAACAGCAGCAACATCACATTTCGAGGGCGACGCAGCTACTTCCGATTCTGCTGCCCAGCTGTTTGTAGTCGGGACCTGCTCTCGCAGGACCCCACACGTCTTTGGAAATGATTGCGATGATCATGTCTGAGCTGAGAATTAAGTCACTCAAGATTACTTTGTTTAACCATAACTTTAGGTAGGTTAGTGTCATCGGGGCTCTGTGAATACTACTCATGAATGAAATCACACTCCTGTATGACCGACATTGTACTAATTTTGGTTGATCGAGTAGAACAAGGCACGTGCCATGTCCAGACGAATTCTTATCAACAACAGTGTCCTTAAATATGATGCTAAAATAAATGTTAACACTGGATTAAACGTGCACCTCTTAACCCCTCCCTCGCATTTACGACTAACGATTTGCATTTGCACATAACATACATTCAAGCACAGTAAAATGCTAATACGACCATATTGTTATTCTAAAATTTGAATGCGATTCTTGCCCTGTACCCCCACAGTTCACATATCCGACCCCCGGTTCGATTGAACAGATAATTTACATAAATATGTGTAGAGTGCGATTTTAATACTTCTAATGAGATTTAAATACCGTACCTCCGTTTATGGTGGTATAAATTATAAAACCAGTTGGTAGGTTTTTTTGTCGTTTAATGTTTAGTGTTATTGTTTATAGTGTTATCAGTTTACGTGTTTTTAAGTACAGGTGATTCCCGGTATACTTCGGTATTCTGGACCTGAACGTTGCGAAACGATTCCTAACGAGGACCTTTCCCCACCAGAGCGCAATCCGCTAATGAAAATAACTCGGGGCGGCGGGAACACGTGCTTCCATGGGCAGTGGGGGACAGGGCATGGTTGTATTGCCTACAGGTGCCACCGGGAAAATCCAAGTTGCTCCGCCCATGGCGGGGACAGGTAGAGGTCAGAGAGGTGGGTGATGTAAAGAGAACGCACACGGGCGAGAAGCCATTCCTGTGCCCTGTGTGCGGGAAGACATTTGCCACAATCGACAACTCTTCAAACTCATCAGAGAACACACACGGGCGAGAAGCCATTCTTGTGCCCTGTGTGTGGGAAGACATTTGCACACTCATCACATCTTCAGCGTCACCAGAGAACACACACGGGCGAGAAGCCATTCATATGCTCTGTGTGTGGAAAGGCATTTTCACAGTCATCATCCATGAACAAGCATCAGAAGGTCCACAATGATAGGAAGCTGAAATCAAAAGGTGAAATTCAAGGTGCTGAAATAAGTCCTGAAGATAATTCCACCTTCGATCCCATGCAGTTGGATCCCGAGAGATGGCTGGATGTAATGGAGTGGCTCGAGGATCAACCCGAGAGCTCGGGTGACTGAAATATAATGTTGCATGCGGTTGTACCTATTAAGCTGTCTTGAGTACTTTTGTATGTAATTCTGACCCTTTAGATTGAGAGTTTCTTGACGTGCAGGTGGTGATTTTTGATGTTGTCGGATTACTTGGTGAAGTGGTGTGATGAGCAGTGGTTGTGAGATGGTTCAATTCGGACAATATTGTAGTGTTTAAGTCTTCCTGTTGAGCTAAAGTTGGAATGCATCTGTAGTTAGATCTTTACTCAACATTTTAAACGTTTTTTTCAAGTTTAAAGCTTTTTTTGGATGGTAATAATCGACTTTAGGATGTACGTTGATGACGCGTTCGTTGGATATATGGCCTTGACTTCAAATATAGACGCACAGTGAACAAATGTGGTGAACTAATAAGGACATCATGGGGAATGATACTTTAACGCGTTGGTATTCCTGGAACGGAAATAGTTTGCATTGTACTGTAACTGTTTGAACATAGGACATAATACATATTCGGTTGGAGTTTTAACGTAAAAATGATTGCAGATTAATAAAAACGTATTTTAACAAATGTTTGTTCATTTATTTCTCATGTTCATTGAATGAACGTGTTTTAAGCGAGTTTCAGGTGGAGGATCTTCGTCACGCAAATCTGCCCTTAACCGGCAACGTCTTGGCTGTCTTTTTTATTAACATGTGCTCACCAGGCTGCGTTGTTTCGCGCTAGATTGGCGATCAGCAGAGCGTCCAACCTCATCAATTTCCCTCTCGAAATTGCATTGAGCCCTGCGCATTTACATATAACGTTGATTCGATCACATTGTAATTATAATACAACCAAAGTGTTATTCTAATACTTTAATCCCATCCTAATTCTGCACCTTCCGTTTCGCATATCCGACCCCCGATACGAATGTCCAAATAACGTACATACATACGAGCATCGTGTGATTCTAATATGGCCACATTATGATTCTAATCATTCTTTTGTGATTCTAATACCACTCTTCAACATATGGTGTTCTAAACTATAACACTAGTTTATAGTGTTATTTTCACAGCATTATAATGCATTGTTCATAGTTTATAGGTGATATTTTTCACAACTTTAGAATAATTATAATAGACCAAAGAGTTATTCAAATAACTTTAATCCGATCCTGCACCTTCAGTTTCACATATCTTCTATATTCAAGCACAGTAAACGCTAATACGACCATAATGTTATTAAAATATTTCAATGCGGTAATCCCATTTATTCAAAATAAGCGCACAATTACACACTGAGATGCACTTACATATTCATGCATGAAGCACAGTGGGCACATTACCCATGTTAATAGACATGCGGATTGTGCCTTCCAAAATTAACAATCGAATGCAAATATCCTGAAAGACAAAGGATTGGATCCTAGCGGGGGAGTTATAAGGCGGCTCAGAAGCAGAGCTCAATGCCATTTCGAGAGGGAACTTGATGAGGTTGGACGCTCGACTCGTCGCTCTGCTGATCGCCCTTCAACCGCGAGACAACGCAGCCTGGCGAGCACAATTGCTGTGTCGACAGTTAGGCGACTTTGCGTCGGGAGAGTTCGTGGCGACATCTTCAGACGGGTTCAAGACATCGATATACCGTGAATCTCCAAGTAAGTGTCTATTTTCGCGATTAAACTCTTAAACGTGTTCGCCGTCACATTAGCGAGATTTTTTTGCATCTCGGTTAGAGTGTCGTTCTTGTTTTAGCAGTTAACAAAATCTAAAACTCAACGCTAAACATCCTTGCGGCCGATAGCGTACTTTTGACTCGATAACACCACTACTGTTACTACGCTCACTTGGAGCAGAGACGCTCTCCACAGCCCCACGCACACGGAGGCAAGAAGCCATTGAATTGCTCTGTGTGTGGGAAGTACTTTTCATGGCCATCACATCTTCAGAGACACCAGAGAACACACACGGGCGAGAAGCCATTCATATGCTCTGTGTGTGGAAAGGCATTTGCACAGTCATCAAATCTTCAAACTCATCAGAAAACACACACGGGCGAGAAGCCATTCCTGTGCCTTGTGTGTGGAAGGCATTTTCACAGTCATCATCCATGAACAGGCATCAGAAGGTCCACAATGATAGGAAGCTGAAATCAAAAGGTGAAATTCAAGGTGCTGAAATAAGTCCTGAAGATAATTCCACCTTCGATCCCATGCAGTTGGATCCCGAGAGATGGCTGGATGTAATGGAGTGGCTCGAGGATCAACCCGAGAGCTCGGGGATTACTTTGTGAAGTGGTGTGATGAGCAGTGGTTGTGAGATGGTTAAATTCCAGACAATATAATAGTGTTTAAGTCTTCCTGTTGAGCTAAAGTTGGAATGCATCTGTAGTTAGATCTTTACGCAACATTTTAAACGAGTTCTTTTTCAAGTATAAACCTCTTTTTTGCTGGTAATAATCGACTTTAGGATGTACATTGATGACGCGTTCGTTGGATATTTGGCCTTGACTTCAACATAGACGAACAGTGAACAAATGTGGTAAACTAATAAGGAAATCATGGGGAATGATATTTTAACGCTTTGGTATTCCTGGAACGGATATGGTTTTCATTGTACTGTAACTGTTTGAACATAGGACTTAATACATATGCGGTTGGAGTTTTAACATAAAAATGATTGCAGATTAATAAAAAACGTATTCTAACAAATGTTTGTCCGTTTTTTTATTTTACAATGTTCATAGCAAAAACGTGTTTTAAGCGAGTATTAGGTGGAGGGTCTTCGTCACACAAATCTGCCCTTAACCGGCAGCATCTTGGCTGTCTCCCCACTAACATGTGTCCCTGGAGGGGAAAGTCTCCATTATACATCTATCCTCAACGTTACGGTCCCTCACCATCAACGGCCAAAAACTATCACATTATAAACTCACACTGTAAGCTCTAACATTATAAACTCTAACAATATAACTGTTATAGCTATACAATGTAACGCTATAACAATACCACTGTAAACTACATTTATAGTAAAATCTAATGTTGTGAACTCGAACATTAAAACCTATGAGCTCGACATTATAACGCAAAAAAATAACATTATAAACTAGTGTTATAGATTAGAACACCATACATTGAAGTGAGAGAAATCGCATTCGAATTATTAGAATCACTCCGTAGTCCTCTTAGAATCATACTTTGCTCGTAAGTACGTTACATGTCTGTATGTAATATGTCTGTATGTAATATGTATGTATGTAATATGTATGTAACATGTATGTATGTAACATGTCTGTATGTAATATGTATGTATGTATTATGTCTGTATGTAATATGTCTGTATGTAATATGTATGTATGTAATATGTATGTAACATGTATGTATGTAACATGTCTGTATGTAATATGTATGTAATATGGACGTGGGGACCAAGTGTGGGATCTGTGAAACGGAAGGTGCAGGATCAAGATCTGATTACATTTTTTGTTGTACCAGAATTACACTGCTCAAATCTACGTTATTTGAAAATACGCATCAGAAGACAAAATATGGCATGCGAGGTGCCAGGTTTAGAATCGCATAAAATTATTAGAATCACACCATGATCGTATTAGAATCAAGTTGCCCACTGATTGATGAATGTCCATCTCAATGGCATCGAAAAGCAATACACAAGTATGGAAATAGATAAATAATTGAACAAACCCACTATGAGCTCGTGAGATTATGAATCGTTACAATTGTAACGACTTCAGACTCTGTAGACTGTAGAGGGTTATTTTATTTAGCCTGTAACGCTGCTTACGACTCCAGAATCACGATCTAGCAACGACAACGACGAGACAGCAACCAGCCACGATCCGATATTCCACCAAAACAGCCCCGGACCTCGTTCCTCCCCCTCTCTTATTCTCGGTGTGAATCTACTACCACCCTTTGTCCTGCCTTCCCTTATTTAACTCTCTCTATCCTAGTAATAGGTTTTAACCCTTTCAACTGGTACAAAAACTGACACCTTTATACAAGGCATCATGTTTGCAATAACCACAACACAAGCAGTCAGAATGCAAACAAAAAGAAACAACTCTGATGACGATAATGATATGTATTGTCCTTGAAGTTGATTGGTAAAACCTATTACTATATTTTGCCACTGTGAAGGTCTTATAGTGTAAATCTTTATATCCTATTGTCACCGCTTGTCCCTTAGTAGATGCACTGTCTTTACATCAGAAATATGTTTTAGAAGCCAAGTGCATCAGGGCAGCAGCTGTAGCAAAATTCCCCGACGCCCAACAATCACAATCTTAACGGGCAACTGCAAGGGGTAAGCGGTGTGACCACACTCACTCGACAACATCAACAAATCAACACAATAACCACAACAATACATCTAATACATTTCCACGTTGTCCAAGGAACCCTTCGCATAATTCGTGGGTTGGGAGTGGAGCTTACTAGCGCAACCTTGCGCATTTTGACCTGGTTCTCAACGCCAGTCCCTCGCCCATTATGGAATATTGTGCCTTTCCGTCAAGGATCACATCACAGCCTTGAAGGGTTAGGCAGGTCCTTGGCTTCTTTTGAAGAATATGACTGGGCCACCTCGCACGTGGCGATCCTTGAGGCACCCCGGGCCTCAGGGGCTCGGAAACTGTGGGCGCCACAACACATTTCATTTGCGTACGGTTTCCGTTGCCGAGGCCCCACCACGTCGGACACACCAGACTTGGGCTGTACAGGACATGGGGATGAGCTGTCTGGGTGGGGACGGACATAACTACATGCGTACACACTGCGGCCATTTCACCTCTATGACTTCTACCTGTCGCCGCCGTGGGCGGAGCAACTTGGTGGACGTACCCGGTGTCACCTTTGGGCAACACAACCTGTCTACGACCGCCCATGGAAGCACGTGTTCCCGCCGCCCCGTGTTCTTTTCATTAGCGGCTTGCGCTCTGGCAGGGAAAGTTCCTCGTTGTAAATCGTTTCACAACGTTCTGGTCCCGAAACCCGAAGTATACGGGGGATCACCTGTACTCTATAACATGTAAACTGATAACACTATGAACAATAACACTAAACATTCAACGACTTTATTTTTTTTATAATAGATTCCACCATAAACGGAGTTACGGTATGAGAATGTCATTAGAAGCATTTTAATCGCTCATATGTATGTAAAGTGTAGGTTCAATCGAATCGGGGGACGGATATGCGAACTGTGGGGGTTTGCAGGGTTAGAATCGCATTAAAATTATTCTAGTAACAATATGTTCGTATGCGCATTTTACTGTGCTTGAATATATGTTATGTGCAAATGCGAATCGTTAGTCATAAATGCTAGGCAGGGTTTAAAATGTGCATGTTTAATCCAGTGTTAACGTTAATCCAGTGTTAGCATTATATTTAAGGACAATATTGTTAATATCAATTCGTCTGGACATGGCACGTGCCTTGTTCGTCTCGATCAACCAAAATTAGTACAATGTCGGTCATAAAGGTGTGCGAGTTCATTCATAAGCAGTGTTCGCTGATCCCCGATGACACAGACCTATACACACAAACAAAGTACTCTTTATTAATTAATTATCAGCTCAGACATCATCATCTCAATCATTTCCAAAGACGTGTGGGGTCCCGCGAGAGCAGGGCCTGGCAACAAATATCTGAGCAGCGGAAGCAGCAGAATCAGAAGTAGCTGCGTCGCCCTCGAAATGTGATGTTGCTGCTGCTGTATTTGCTTCTGCGTCGATCAAGATTGACGCTCTTGATCAACTCTGACATTGTAAACTCTCACATGTTAAACTCTAACATAGTGAAATATAATATTATAACCTATGAACTACAACCTAGCCATTGTTACGCTTTAAAATACGATTAACTGTTATAGTGCAGAACCACATAATTGGAGGTGTGGGATTATAATCGCATACTAATCATTAGAATCGCACTGAGCTAATTAGAATCACACTGTGGTTGTACGTATGGTAAGTTAATATGCCAACCGGGGGTAGGATATGCAGGATTAGAATCGAATTACAATTATTCGAATCCCACTCGTATTAGAATCACACTTTCCACTGTTGGATGAATGTGTCGTATCAATGGAATCGAATAGCCATATAAGTATATACAGTATACACAAATAAAGAGTATAACAATCACACATTGTAACATAGATACAATAAACATTATTTAAAAAAACGTATTTACAATATATATTCCACTTTTTTAAAACTCAGAATGTCGTCGTTCATGTGGGGAGATGGAGCGCAGTGGATCGTATCGTCTAAGCTGCTTTTCGGAATCCGTGTGATAACCCAGTCACATCGCCTAACTCCAGTGACAGCACCTTACCCAAGCTACATCTCCCCAACAAGGCAGCCTTACCGATGCTGTGTATTGTGTTTATGGGATAACAGAGGTGTGTATTTTCCCATACGCCTTGCCCAAAAAGACTGATTGTCCGCTTAACAGCCTAGCCTGTAAACCACCATTGGTGATAGTGTTGTTTGAGAGCAGCTATTAAAGTCGTTTTGGCAAACGAGGTGGTGGCTGGCCAAACCATGCCTCGCTGTTTGTCTCCGGAGTGATGACGGATACAAACCAGACCAAGCGGAGACCATGTACCAGATCGGATTTTGGTTACTGATGTTAGAGTGATTGTATTGCAAGTGTGGTCACTACGCGTCTGTACGTGCTCACACACGAAGCTCGGCGATTTTTGGCAACGCCACGGGGCTGCATTCACTTTAAATCGAGGACAATGGAGGGCATGGGGAACGTGTTTTTCCATTTATTCAAAATAAGCGCACAATTACACACTGAGATGCACTTACATATTCATGCATGAAGCACAATGGGCACATTACCCTTCGGTATGTTAATAGACATGCGGATTGTACCTTCCAAAATTAACAATCGAATGCAAATATCCTGAAAGACAAAGGATTGGATCCTAGGGGGGGAGTTATAAGGCGGCTCAGAAGCAGAGCTCAATGCCATTTCGAGAGGGAACTTGATGAGGTTGGACGCTCGACTCGTCGCTCTGCTGATCGCCCTTCAACCGCGAGACAACGCAGCCTGGCGAGCACAATTGCTGTGTCGACAGTTAGGCGACTTTGCGTCGGGAGAGTTCGTGGCGACATCTTCAGACGGGTTCCAGACATCGATATACCGTGAATCTCCAAGTAAGTGTCTATTTTCGCGGATAAACTCTTAAACGTGTTCGTCGTCAAATTAGGGGATTTTTTGCGTCTCGGTTAGACGCGAGTGTCGTTCTTGTTTTAGCAGTTAACAAAATCCAAAACTCAACGCTAAACATCCTTGCGGCCGATAGCGTACTTTTGACTCGATAACACCGCTGCTGTTACTACGCTCACATGGAGCAGAGACGCTCTCCACAGCCCCACGCACACGGAGGCAAGAAGCCATTCAATTGCTCTGTGTGTGGGAAGTCCTTTTCACGGCCATCACATCTTCAGAGCCACCAGAGAACACACACGGGCAAGAAGCCATTCCTGTGCTCTGTGTGTGGGAAAGCATTTGCACTTTCAGCAAACTTCAACGCCATCAGAAAACACACACGGGCGAGAAGCCATTCCTGTGCCCTGTGTGTGGGAAGACATTTGCACACTCGTCACATCTTCAGAGTCACCAAAGAACACACACGGGCGAGAAGCCATTCCTGTGCCCTGTGTGTGGGAAGGCATTTGCACAATCGTCAACTCTTCAAACTCATCAGAGAACGCACACGGGCGAGAAGCCATTCCTGTGCCCTGTGTGTGGGAAGACATTTGCGAAGTCATCACATCTTCAGAGTCATCAGAGAACACACACGGGTGAGAAGCCATTCCTGTGCCCTGTGTGTGGGAAGGCATTTGCACACTCGTCAACTCTTCAATACCATCAGAGAACACACACGGGAGAGAAGCCATTCCTGTGCCCTGTGTGTGGGAAGGCATTTGCACAGTCATCACATCTTCAGAGTCATCAGAGAACACACACGGGCGAGAAGCCATTCCTGTGCTCTGTGTGTGGGGAGGCATTTACACACTCATCAAACACACACGGGCGATAAGCCATTCCTGTGCCCTGCGTGTGGGAAGGCATTTTCACAGTCGTCAACTCTGAACAGGCATCAGAAGGTCCACAATGATAGGAAACTGAAATCAAAAGCTGAAATTCAAGGTGCTGCAATGAGTCCTGAAGAGTTTCCACCTTCGATCCCATGCAGTTGGATCCCGAGAGATGGCTGGATGTAATGGAGTGGCTCGAGGATCAACCAGAGAGCTCGGGGTGACTGAAAAAATATTATGTCATGTGGTTATACCTATTAAGCCATATCGAGTACTTTTGTGTGTTATTTTGACCATTTTAGTTTTACAGTTTTTTGAGAGTTTAATGACATGCACAGTGGTGGTTTGTAATGTTATCGGATTACTTGCCGAAGTGGTGTGATGAGCACTGGTTGTGAGAGGGTTCAATTGTAGTCGTTAAGTGTTCCTGTTGAGCTAAAGTTGGAATGCGTCTGTAGGTACATCTTTACTCAACATTTTAAACGTTTTTTTTCAAGTATATAGCTTTTTTTGATTGGTATTAATCGACTTTAGATAGCCGATTTCAGGATGTACATTGATGACGCGTTCGTTGGATATATGGCCTTGACTTCAACATAGACGCACAGTGAACAAATGTGGTGAACTAATAAGGAAATCATGGGGAATGATACTTTAACGCTTTGGTATTCCTGGAACGGAAATGGTTTGCATTGTACTGGAAATGTGTGAACATAGGACATAATAAATATTCCCTTCGAGTTTTGACGTAAAAATGATTGCAGATGAATAAAAACGTATTTTTAACAAATGTTTGTCCGGTCTTTATTTTATAATGTTTCTAGCAAAAACATGTTCAGATAATTCAGGTGGAGGATCTCCGTCACACAAGTGTGCCCTTAACGGCAGCATCTTGGCTGTCTACCCGATTAACACGTGTTCCTTGAGGGGAAAGTCCCCGTAGTTCATCGTTCATCAACGTACCAGTCCCTAATCCCGAAGTATGTCGGGGATAAACTGTACTCTATAACATGTAAACTGTAATACTATAAACGATAACATTAAACATTAAACGATTACAAACTAGTGTTTTAAATTATAACCATATAAACGTAGGTAAGGTATTATAATATCATCAGAAGCATTATAATCACAGTGTGGTTGTATAATAATCGCACTCTGCAAAATTCCAACAAGCAAAACACCACGCTCACATGACGTATTCTTAAACAAATTGTAACACTCAAGTGACAGAACTCAACAAAAAAACGCCGCAATAAAAAGAACAACATCAATGGACAAATCCTAAAACAGACAACACACGCACGTCAGTAGCTGTTAGAAGAAGACAACACCTAGCACCTTCAACTATACACATTGTACAGCCAACTCGTAAATGGGGCGGTATATGACAGCCTTCGCTGCTGTCGACGGGCCAAGCAGCGAGTGTTTAACTCCATTGTTTCAGAATCCGTGTCATCACCCGGCCACAGCGCCTTACCCAAACTACATCTCCCCAACAAAACAGCCTTCCCTATGCTGTGTATTTTAGCAGTTTATTTTCGGACGCACATGAAGATAACAATTCGTCTAGAAAAGGCAGGCGACTTGTTCTACCAACATGATTTCAATTTCTATCCGAAAGAAGTATGAGTTCATTCATGAGTAGTATTCACTATGCCCGATGGCACTAACCTACACACAGTTATGATTAAACAAAGTAAACAGTAGTCGCTCATCTCAGCTCAGACATGGTCATAGCAATTATTTCCAAATTCGTGTCGGGTCCCACGAGAACAGGGCACGTCCCAAACTCTCAAATTGTAAACTCACATTGTATACTCTAACATTATAAACTCTAACAATATAGCCTTTAAACTATGAGCTATACATTGTAACGCTTTAAAATAACACTACAAACTAGTGTTATAGTAAACTATAATGTTGTGAACTCTAACAATATAAGCTAAGAGCGATACATTATAACGCTATAAAATAATATCATAAACTAGTGTTACAGTGATATTCGAATCTCATTCGATATTCTTAGCTTCACACCGTGGTCCTCTAAGAATCACACTATGCTCTTGAGTATGTAACATGTCTGTATGTAAAATGTATGTATGTAACATGTATGTAATATGGACGTGCGAACCAATGGTGGGTTATGTGAAACGGTAGGTGCAGGATCAGGATGGGATTAAAATTATTTGAATAACACTTTGGTGGTATTAGGATCAAGCTATCCACTGCTGGATGAATGTTCCATCTCAATGGCATCAAATAGCAATATTCAGTATGAATATATAAATAATCGACCAAACCCAATATAAGCCAGTGCAATTATGAATCCTTAAAATTCTAATGACTCCAGACTCAGACTACAGAGGGTTATTTTATTTAGCCTTTAACGCGGCTTAGGACCCAGGCGTCAAAATATAGCAACGATGACGACGAGACGGCAACCAGCCTCGACCCGAATCCCGGCCAACACAGCCCCGAACCTCGTTTCTCCCCCTCTCTTATTCTCAGCATGAACCTCCGTCCACACTTGGTCCCGCCTTCCCTTCTCGAACTCTCTCTATCCTGTTGTCACCACTTGTCCCTTAGTTGACGCACTGTCTTTACATCACCCACCTCGATGACCTCGACCGGAACCGGCCATGGGCGGACATACCCGATGGCACCTGTGAGCAATACAACCATGCCCTCTCCCTGACCAACCATGGAAGCACATGCTCCCGCCGGCCCGTGTTCTTTTCATTAGCTGCTTGCGCTCTGGTGGGGAAATGTCTTCGTTAGGAATGGTTTTGCAACGTTCAGGTCCAGAATACCGAAGTAAACCGGGGATCACCTGTACTTAAAAACACGTAAACTGATAACACTATCAACAATAATAGTGAACATTAAACGTCTATAAACTATCAACTGGTTTAATAATTTATACCACCATAAACGGAGGTACGATATTTTAATCTCATTAGAGGTATTAAATCGCACTCTACACATATGTATGTAAATTATCTGTTAAATCGAACCGGGGGTCGGATATGTGAACTGTGGGGGGTACAGGGCAAGAATCGTATAAAATTTCGATTCAAAGCTTTCGTGACTGCAGGGATTTATCTTCTTGGTTCTTTCGGTAAAGTCACGTAGAATGGAAGCTCAGACATGATCATAGCAATCATTTCCAAATCCGTGTCGGGTCCCACGAGAACAGGGCACGTCCACAAACTCTCAAATTGTAAACTCACATTGTATACTCTAACATTATAAACTCTAACAATATAACCTTTAAACTATGAGCTATACATTGTAACGCTTTAAAATAACACTACAAACTAGTGTTATAGTAAACTATAATGTTGTGAACTCTAACAATATAAGCTATGAGCTATACATTATAACGCTATAAAATAACAATAAACTGGTGTTAAAGATTAGAACACCGTACATTGAAGTGTGATATTTGAATTCGAATTCTTAGCTTCACACCGTGGTCCTCTAGGAATCACAATTTGCTCGTCAGTATGTAACATGTCTGTATGTAATATGTATGCATGAGATATGTCTGTATGTAATATGTATGCATGTAACATGTATGTATGTAATATGGACGTGCGAACCAATGGTGGGATATGTGAAACATGAAGGTGCAGGATCAGGATGGGATTACAATTATTTGAATAACACTTTGGTGGTATGCGCCGCAGCCTGGCTGCCCAGCAGATACCAAGGAGGAATTTTGGGAACAATTGATGGACACATGCAATCAAATAAATGGAGAAGAGCAGTTAGTAATTGGTGGAGACCTAAATGGACACGTTGGAAACGCCCGGGATGGATACCCTCGAAACCATGGTGGCCAAGGATATGGTACCCGGAACGATGAGGAAAACCGAGCCCTGGACTTTGCGGAAGCCCATGATCTTGTCCTCGCCAACACCTTCTTCAAGAAGAGACCGTCCCATCTCATTACGTACGCCAGTGGTGGGAGATCAACTCAAATTGATTTCTGGCTTGTCAAGCGGGATAAGCTGAAAACGGTGACAAACACTAAAGTCATACCATCGGACAACATCACCCCACAACATCGCATCCTGATCATGGACATGAAAATGGACATTGGCCAGCGACATCGCCCACCAACAACGGAACAGCAGCGAATTAAGTGGTGGCGGATGAAGGAATGCAAAGATCAGCTGAGAGTCGCCCTCAATCAGATTGACGTGAACACCAACCGACCAGCGAATGCGATTTGGGAAGATCTCGCCGGCCAACTGTGCACAGCAGCAACGGAAGCACTGGGGCTAACTAAGCCGGCAAAACACTTCATTGACAAGCAAATATGGTGGTGGAACGAAGAAGTTCAGCTAGCAGTGAAAGAGAAGAAGCTAGCTTTCAAGAAGTGGCGCAAAACGCTCGCAGATCTGGATTACCAACAATACAGAAACTGCAAATCGGCAGCGAAGCGAGTAGTAGCAGCGGTGAAATTAGCTCAATACGACCAACTGTATGTCGAACTGGACACCCCAGAAGGTGCCAATAAGATCTATCGACTGGCAGAGGCGCGCCATCGTTCGACTCAGGATATTGGTCAGGTCAAATGCATAAAGGATGAGAATCACAGCGCTCTCAGAGACCCGCCCGCCATCCTTCAAGGCTGGAGCGACTACTTCTCTGGAATCTGCAACCAGGAATTTCCCCACCCACCTATTATTAGCGCTGAACACGTCCTCGATCCGGTTTCACCTATCACCATCACCGAAGTGGAACAAGCTATCAAGAGAATGAAGAATGGGAAAGCGACTGGCCCGGACGATATCCCTGCTGAGGCCTGGAAGATCCTTGGCAGGCAGGGTGCTGCCCTCCTTACCCAACTCTTCAGCACCATCACGAGCACCGGTGAGGTCCCAGAAGCCTGGTCGACCAGCACGACGGATCCAATTTGGAAGGGTAAAGGGGCCGTGGCAGAATGCTCGAATTACAGGCCAATCCGGCTCCTGTGTCATGCGATGAAGATCTTTGAGCGAGTTTTGGACACGAGGATTAGAAACATCGTCACCCTATCACCCAACCAATGCGGCTTCGTCAAAGGATGTGGCACTACGGACGCCATATTCGCGGCGAGGCTCCTGCTGGAGAGGCACAGAGAGAAGAACAAAGCTGTGCACGTGTCGTTCCTCGACCTTGAAAAGGCATTTGACAGGGTCCCCCACGACCTCATCTGGCACTCGCTTCGATCCCATGGAGTCCCTGAAACCTACGTGCATTGGGTGCAACTCCTATACAAGAACGTCACCAGTGCAGTCAGGTGTGCAGTGGGCATATCACCGCCATTTCCCATCAGCGTTGGAGTGCACCAAGGATCGGCCCTGTCACCACTCCTGTTTATCCTGTGCATGGACACGATCACTGCCGACCTGCACACGCCCCTGCCATGGTCAATTCTCTACGCGGATGACGTCCTCCTCTCAGATGAAGAGAGAGGAGAAGTGGAAAGACAAACGCGCCTGTGGAAGGAACGTTTGGACGAAAACGGGATGAGGTTCAACATCAAAAGACGGAGTATATGGAGTGTGGCCCCCAAACCGACGGCACCATCAGCATTGACGGAGAAGATCTGAAGAAAGTGACGGACTTCAAGTACCTGGGTTCCACCATCAGCTCAGATGGTAGCATCACGACTGATGTGAGGTCACGAGTCAATGCGGCATGGATGAAGTGGAGGCAAGTCACCGGAGTCCTCTGTGATAGGAAAATGCCGGATAGGCTGAAGGGAAAAATTTACAAGACCATCGTCCGACCGGTGGCACTCTATGGATCCGAGTGCTGGCCAGCCACAACTGTACACGAACAAGCTCTCCACACCATGGAGATGAGGATGCTCAGATGGAGCCTCGGACTCACTCGATGGGATCGTGTCATGAACGAAGACGTTCGGAATCGACTTGGTGTGGCCCCCATTGCGGACAAGATGCTTGAGGCAAGGCTTCGGTGGTACGGCCATGTGATGCGAAGTGAAGAGTCATCAGTGGCCAAGACTGCCATGCGTATTGAGCCAGAGGGCCGCCGTCCACGCGGACGTCCGAAGAAGCGATGGATGGATCGAATAAAGGAAGACATAAAGACGGTCAACGCATCCCCTGAAGATGCCCTGGACCGAGCCAAATGGAGAAGACAATGCCGAAAAGCGGACCCTGCGCCACAGCGGGAACAACGCTAGGAAGAAGATTACCTATTGGGTTTCACTCCCTCGTCGAGAAGGCCGCTCTCTTCCTTTTCTAAAGTTACATGCTAATTTCTCTGCATTCACTTTAAATCGAGGACAAAGTTTTTATTCAAAATAGACGCACAATTACACACTGAGATGCACTTACATATGCATGCATGAAGCACAATGGGCACATTACCCTTCGGTATGTTAATAGACATGCGGATTGTGCCTTCCAAAATTAACAATCGAATGCAAATATCCTGAAAGACAAAGGATTGGATCCTAGGGGGGGAGTTATAAGGCGGCTCAGAAGCAGAGCTCAATGCCATTTCGAGAGGGAACTTGATGAGGTTGGACGCTCGACTCGTCGCTCTGCTGATCGCCCTTCAACCGCGAGACAACGCAGCCTGGCGAGCACAATTGCTGTGTCGACAGTTAGGCGACTTTGCGTCGGGAGAGTTCGTGGCGACATCTTCAGACGGGTTCCAGACATCGAATTACCGTGAAGCTCCAAGTAAGTGTCTATTTTCGCGGATAAACTCTTAAATGTGTTCGTCGTCAAATTAGCGGGATTTTTTTGCGTCTCGGTTCGACGCGAGTGTCGTTCTTGTTTTAGCAGTTAACAAAATCCAAAACTCAACGCTAAACATCCTTGCGGCCGATAGCGTACTTTTGACTCGATAACACCGCTGCTGTTACTAAGCTCACATGGAGCAGAGACGCTCTCCACAGCCCCACGCACACGGAGACAAGAAGCCATTCAATTGCTCTGTGTGTGGGAAGGCATTTGCACGGCAATCAAGTCTTCAGAGACACCAGAGAACACACACGGGCGAGAAGCCATTCCTGTGCCCTGTGTGCGGGAAGGCATTTGCACGGTCGTCAACTCTTCAAACTCATCAGAGAACGCACACTGGCGAGAAGCCATTCCTGTGCCCTGTGTGTGGGAAGGCATTTGCACGGTCGTCAACTCTTCAAACTCATCAGAGAACACACACGGGCGAGAAGCCATTCCTGTGCCCTGTGTGTGGGAAGGCATTTGCACGGTCATCAACTCTTCAAACTCATCAGAGAACGCACACGGGCGAGAAGCCATTCCTGTGTCCTGTGTGTGGGAAGGCATTTGCACGGTCATCAACTCTTCAAACTCATCAGAGAATGCACACGGGCGAGAAGCCATTCCTGTGCCCTGTGTGTGGGAAGGCATTTGCAGACTCATCAACTCTTCATAGTCATCAGAGAACACACACGGGCGAGAAGCCATTCCTGTGCCCTGTGTGTGGGAAGGCATTTGCAGACTTATCAACTCTTAATAGTCATCAGAGAACACACACGGGCGAGAAGCCATTCCTGTGCTCTGTGTGTGGGAAGAAATTTGCACACTCATCAACCAGGAACAGGCATCAGAAGGTCCACAATGATAGGAAACTGAAATCAAAACTGAAATTCAAGGTGCTGCAATGAGTCCTGATGAAGTTTCCACCTTCGATCCCATGCAGTTGGATCCCGAGAGATGGCTGGATGTAATGGAGTGGCTCGAGGATCAAACAGAGAGCTCGGGGTGACTGAAAAAATATTACTTCATGTGGTTATACCTATTAAGCCGTTTCGAGTACTTTTGTGTGTAATTTTGACCATTTTAGTTTTACAGTTTTTTTGAGAGTTTAATTACGTGCACAGTGGTGGTTTGTTATGTTATCGGATTACTTGCCGAATTGGTGTGAAGAGCACTGGTTGTGAGAGGGTTCAATTGTAGTCGTTAAGTGTTCCTGTTGAGCTAAAGTTGGAATGCGTCTGTAGGTACATCTTTACTCAACATTTTAAACAGTTTTTTTCAAGTATATAGCTTTTTTGAATGGTATTAATCGACTTTAGATAGCCGGTTTCCGGATGTACATTGATGACGTGTTCGTTGGATATATGGCCTTGACTTCAACATAGACGCACAGTGAACAAATGTGGTGAACTAATAAGGACATCATGGGGAATGAAACTTTAACGCTTTGGTATTCCTGGAACGGAAATGGTTTGCATTGTACTGGAAATGTTTGAACATAGGACATAATAAATAAAAAAGACGCCATATTCGCGGCGAGGCTCCTGCTGGAGAGGCACAGAGAGAAGAACAAAGCTGTGCACGTGTCGTTCCTCGACCTTGAAAAGGCATTTGACAGGGTCCCCCACGACCTCATCTGGCACTCGCTTCGATCCCATGGAGTCCCTGAAACCTACGTGCATTGGGTGCAACTCCTATACAAGAACGTCACCAGTGCAGTCAGGTGTGCAGTGGGCATATCACCGCCATTTCCCATCAGCGTTGGAGTGCACCAAGGATCGGCCCTGTCACCACTCCTGTTTATCCTGTGCATGGACACGATCACTGCCGACCTGCACACGCCCCTGCCATGGTCAATTCTCTACGCGGATGACGTCCTCCTCTCAGATGAAGAGAGAGGAGAAGTGGAAAGACAAACGCGCGTGTGGAAAGAACGTTTGGACGAAAACGGGATGAGGTTCAACATCAAAAGACGGAGTATATGGAGTGTGGCCCCCAAACCGACGGCACCATCAGCATTGACAGAGAAGATCTGAAGAAAGTGACGGACTTCAAGTACCTGGGTTCCACCATCAGCTCAGATGGTAGCATCACGACTGATGTGAGGTCACGAGTCAATGCGGCATGGATGAAGTGGAGGCAAGTCACCGGAGTCCTCTGTGATAGGAAAATGCCGAATAGGCTGAAGGGAAAAATTTACAAGACCATCGTCCGACCGGTGGCACTCTATGGATCCGAGTGCTGGCCAGCCACAACTGTACACGAACAAGCTCTCCACACCATGGAGATGAGGATGCTCAGATGGAGCCTCGGACTCACTCGATGGGATCGTGTCATGAACGAAGACGTTCGGAATCGACTTGGTGTGGCCCCCATTGCGGACAAGATGCTTGAGGCAAGGCTTCGGTGGTACGGCCATGTGATGCGAAGTGAAGAGTCATCAGTGGCCAAGACTGCCATGCGTATTGAGCCAGAGGGCCGCCGTCCACGCGGACGTCCGAAGAAGCGATGGATGGATCGAATAAAGGAAGACATAAAGACGGTCAACGCATCCCCTGAAGATGCCCTGGACCGAGCCAAATGGAGAAGACAATGCCGAAAAGCGGACCCTGCGCCACAGCGGGAACAACGCTAGGAAGAAGATTACCTATTGGGTTTCACTCCCTCGTCGAGAAGGCCGCTCTCTTCCTTTTCTAAAGTTACATGCTAATTTCTCTGCATTCACTTGAAATCGAGGACAAAGTTTTTATTCAAAATAGACGCACAATTACACACTGAGATGCACTTACATATGCATGCATGAAGCACAATGGGCACATTACCCTTCGGTATGTTAATAGACATGCGGATTGTGCCTTCCAAAATTAACAATCGAATGCAAATATCCTGAAAGACAAAGGATTGGATCCTAGGGGGGGAGTTATAAGGCGGCTCAGAAGCAGAGCTCAATGCCATTTCGAGAGGGAACTTGATGAGGTTGGACGCTCGACTCGTCGCTCTGCTGATCGCCCTTCAACCGCGAGACAACGCAGCCTGGCGAGCACAATTGCTGTGTCGACAGTTAGGCGACTTTGCGTCGGGAGAGTTCGTGGCGACATCTTCAGACGGGTTCCAGACATCGAATTACCGTGAAGCTCCAAGTAAGTGTCTATTTTCGCGGATAAACTCTTAAATGTGTTCGTCGTCAAATTAGCGGGATTTTTTTGCGTCTCGGTTCGACGCGAGTGTCGTTCTTGTTTTAGCAGTTAACAAAATCCAAAACTCAACGCTAAACATCCTTGCGGCCGATAGCGTACTTTTGACTCGATAACACCGCTGCTGTTACTAAGCTCACATGGAGCAGAGACGCTCTCCACAGCCCCACGCACACGGAGACAAGAAGCCATTCAATTGCTCTGTGTGTGGGAAGGCATTTTGCACGGCAATCAAGCTTCAGAGACACCAGAGAACACACACGGGCGAGAAGCCATTCCTGTGCCCTGTGTGCGGGAAGGCATTTGCACGGTCGTCAACTCTTCAAACCATCAGAGAACGCACACGGGCGAGAAGCCATTCCTGTGCCCTGTGTGTGGGAAGGCATTTGCACGGTCGTCAACTCTTCAAACTCATCAGAGAACACACACGGGCGAGAAGCCATTCCTGTGCCCTGTGTGTGGGAAGGCATTTGCACGGTCATCAACTCTTCAAACTCATCAGAGAACACACACGGGCGAGAAGCCATTCCTGTGCCCTGTGTGTGGGAAGGCATTTGCACGGTCATCAACTCTTCAAACTCATCAGAGAACGCACACGGGCGAGAAGCCATTCCTGTGCCCTGTGTGTGGGAAGGCATTTGCACAGTCATCAACTCTTCAAACTCATCAGAGAACACACACGGGCGAGAAGCCATTCCTGTGCCCTGTGTGTGGGAAGGCATTTGCAGACTCATCAACTCTTCATAGTCATCAGAGAACACACACGGGCGAGAAGCCATTCCTGTGCCCTGTGTGTGGGAAGGCATTTGCAGACTTATCAACTCTTAATAGTCATCAGAGAACACACACGGGCGAGAAGCCATTCCTGTGCTCTGTGTGTGGGAAGAAATTTGCACACTCATCAACCAGAAAACACACACGGTCGAGAAGCCGTTCCTGTGCTCTGCGTGTGGGAAGGCATTTGCACGGTCGTCAACCTGAACAGGCATCAGAAGGTCCACAATGATAGGAAACTGAAATCAAAAACTGAAATTCAAGGTGCTGCAATGAGTCCTGAAGAAGTTTCCACCTTCGATCCCATGCAGTTGGATCCCGAGAGATGGCTGGATGTAATGGAGTGGCTCGAGGATCAAACAGAGAGCTCGGGGTGACTGAAAAAATATTACTTCATGTGGTTATACCTATTAAGCCGTTTCGAGTACTTTTGTGTGTAATTTTGACCATTTTAGTTTTACAGTTTTTTTGAGAGTTTAATTACGTGCACAGTGGTGGTTTGTTATGTTATCGGATTACTTGCCGAATTGGTGTGATGAGCACTGGTTGTGAGAGGGTTCAATTGTAGTCGTTAAGTGTTCCTGTTGAGCTAAAGTTGGAATGCGTCTGTAGGTACATCTTTACTCAACATTTTAAACAGTTTTTTTCAAGTATATAGCTTTTTTGAATGGTATTAATCGACTTTAGATAGCCGGTTTCCGGATGTACATTGATGACGTGTTCGTTGGATATATGGCCTTGACTTCAACATAGACGCACAGTGAACAAATGTGGTGAACTAATAAGGACATCATGGGGAATGAAACTTTAACGCTTTGGTATTCCTGGAACGGAATGGTTTGCATTGTACTGGAAATGTTTGAACATAGGACATAATAAATAAAAAAGACGCCATATTCGCGGCGAGGCTCCTGCTGGAGAGGCACAGAGAGAAGAACAAAGCTGTGCACGTGTTCCTCGACCTTGAAAAGGCATTTGACAGGGTCCCCCACGACCTCATCTGGCACTCGCTTCGATCCCATGGAGTCCCTGAAACCTACGTGCATTGGGTGCAACTCCTATACAAGAACGTCACCAGTGCAGTCAGGTGTGCAGTGGGCATATCACCGCCATTTCCCATCAGCGTTGGAGTGCACCAAGGATCGGCCCTGTCACCACTCCTGTTTATCCTGTGCATGGACACGATCACTGCCGACCTGCACACGCCCCTGCCATGGTCAATTCTCTACGCGGATGACGTCCTCCTCTCAGATGAAGAGAGAGGAGAAGTGGAAAGACAAACGCGCGTGTGGAAAGAACGTTTGGACGAAAACGGGATGAGGTTCAACATCAAAAGACGGAGTATATGGAGTGTGGCCCCCAAACCGACGGCACCATCAGCATTGACAGAGAAGATCTGAAGAAAGTGACGGACTTCAAGTACCTGGGTTCCACCATCAGCTCAGATGGTAGCATCACGACTGATGTGAGGTCACGAGTCAATGCGGCATGGATGAAGTGGAGGCAAGTCACCGGAGTCCTCTGTGATAGGAAAATGCCGATAGGCTGAAGGGAAAAATTTACAAGACCATCGTCCGACCGGTGGCACTCTATGGATCCGAGTGCTGGCCAGCCACAACTGTACACGAACAAGCTCTCCACACCATGGAGATGAGGATGCTCAGATGGAGCCTCGGACTCACTCGATGGGATCGTGTCATGAACGAAGACGTTCGGAATCGACTTGGTGTGGCCCCCATTGCGGACAAGATGCTTGAGGCAAGGCTTCGGTGGTACGGCCATGTGATGCGAAGTGAAGAGTCATCAGTGGCCAAGACTGCCATGTGTATTGAGCCAGAGGGCCGCCGTCCACGCGGACGTCCGAAGAAGCGATGGATGGATCGAATAAAGGAAGACATAAAGACGGTCAACGCATCCCCTGAAGATGCCCTGGACCGAGCCAAATGGAGAAGACAATGCCGAAAAGCGGACCCTGCGCCACAGCGGGAACAACGCTAGGAAGAAGATTACCTATTGGGTTTCACTCCCTCGTCGAGAAGGCCGCTCTCTTCCTTTTCTAAAGTTACATGCTAATTTCTCTGCATTCACTTTAAATCGAGGACAAAGTTTTTATTCAAAATAGACGCACAATTACACACTGAGATGCACTTACATATGCATGCATGAAGCACAATGGGCACATTACCCTTCGGTATGTTAATAGACATGCGGATTGTGCCTTCCAAAATTAACAATCGAATGCAAATATCCTGAAAGACAAAGGATTGGATCCTAGGGGGGGAGTTATAAGGCGGCTCAGAAGCAGAGCTCAATGCCATTTCGAGAGGGAACTTGATGAGGTTGGACGCTCGACTCGTCGCTCTGCTGATCGCCCTTCAACCGCGAGACAACGCAGCCTGGCGAGCACAATTGCTGTGTCGACATAGGCGACTTTGCGTCGGGAGAGTTCGTGGCGACATCTTCAGACGGGTTCCAGACATCGAATTACCGTGAAGCTCCAAGTAAGTGTCTATTTTCGCGGATAAACTCTTAAATGTGTTCGTCGTCAAATTAGCGGGATTTTTTTGCGTCTCGGTTCGACGCGAGTGTTAAACATCCTTGCGGCCGATAGCGTACTTTTGACTCGATAACACCGCTGCTGTTACTAAGCTCACATGGAGCAGAGACGCTCTCCACAGCCCCACGCACACGGAGACAAGAAGCCATTCAATTGCTCTGTGTGTGGGAAGGCATTTGCACGGCATCAAGTCTTCAGAGACACCAGAGAACACACACGGGCGAGAAGCCATTCCTGTGCCCTGTGTGCGGGAAGGCATTTGCACGGTCGTCAACTCTTCAAACTCATCAGAGAACGCACACTGGCGAGAAGCCATTCCTGTGTCCTGTGGTGGGAAGGCATTTGCACGGTCGTCAACTCTTCAAACTCATCAGAGAACACACACGGGCGAGAAGCCATTCCTGTGCCCTGTGTGTGGGAAGGCATTTGCACGGTCATCAACTCTTCAAACTCATCAGAGAACGCACACGGGCGAGAAGCCATTCCTGTGTCCTGTGTGTGGGAAGGCATTTGCACGGTCATCAACTCTTCAAACTCATCAGAGAATGCACACGGGCGAGAAGCCATTCCTGTGCCCTGTGTGTGGGAAGGCATTTGCAGACTCATCAACTCTTCATAGTCATCAGAGAACACACACGGGCGAGAAGCCATTCCTGTGCCCTGTGTGTGGGAAGGCATTTGCAGACTTATCAACTCTTAATAGTCATCAGAGAACACACACGGGCGAGAAGCCATTCCTGTGCTCTGTGTGTGGGAAAATTTGCACACTCATCAACCAGGAACAGGCATCAGAAGGTCCACAATGATAGGAAACTGAAATCAAAACTGAAATTCAAGGTGCTGCAATGAGTCCTGATGAAGTTTCCACCTTCGATCCCATGCAGTTGGATCCCGAGAGATGGCTGGATGTAATGGAGTGGCTCGAGGATCAAACAGAGAGCTCGGGGTGACTGAAAAAATATTACTTCATGTGGTTATACCTATTAAGCCGTTTCGAGTACTTTTGTGTGTAATTTTGACCATTTTAGTTTTACAGTTTTTTTGAGAGTTTAATTACGTGCACAGTGGTGGTTTGTTATGTTATCGGATTACTTGCCGAATTGGTGTGAAGAGCACTGGTTGTGAGAGGGTTCAATTGTAGTCGTTAAGTGTTCCTGTTGAGCTAAAGTTGGAATGCGTCTGTAGGTACATCTTTACTCAACATTTTAAACAGTTTTTTCAAGTATATAGCTTTTTTGAATGGTATTAATCGACTTTAGATAGCCGGTTTCCGGATGTACATTGATGACGTGTTCGTTGGATATATGGCCTTGACTTCAACATAGACGCACAGTGAACAAATGTGGTGAACTAATAAGGACATCATGGGGAATGAAACTTTAACGCTTTGGTATTCCTGGAACGGAAATGGTTTGCATTGTACTGGAAATGTTTGAACATAGGACATAATAAATAAAAAAGACGCCATATTCGCGGCGAGGCTCCTGCTGGAGAGGCACAGAGAGAAGAACAAAGCTGTGCACGTGTCGTTCCTCGACCTTGAAAAGGCATTTGACAGGGTCCCCCACGACCTCATCTGGCACTCGCTTCGATCCCATGGAGTCCCTGAAACCTACGTGCATTGGGTGCAACTCCTATACAAGAACGTCACCAGTGCAGTCAGGTGTGCAGTGGGCATATCACCGCCATTTCCCATCAGCGTTGGAGTGCACCAAGGATCGGCCCTGTCACCACTCCTGTTTATCCTGTGCATGGACACGATCACTGCCGACCTGCACACGCCCCTGCCATGGTCAATTCTCTACGCGGATGACGTCCTCCTCTCAGATGAAGAGAGAGGAGAAGTGGAAAGACAAACGCGCCTGTGGAAAGAACGTTTGGACGAAAACGGGATGAGGTTCAACATCAAAAAGACGGAGTATATGGAGTGTGGCCCCCAAACCGACGGCACCATCAGCATTGACAGAGAAGATCTGAAGAAAGTGACGGACTTCAAGTACCTGGGTTCCACCATCAGCTCAGATGGTAGCATCACGACTGATGTGAGGTCACGAGTCAATGCGGCATGGATGAAGTGGAGGCAAGTCACCGGAGTCCTCTGTGATAGGAAAATGCCGGATAGGCTGAAGGGAAAAATTTACAAGACCATCGTCCGACCGGTGGCACTCTATGGATCCGAGTGCTGGCCAGCCACAACTGTACACGAACAAGCTCTCCACACCATGGAGATGAGGATGCTCAGATGGAGCCTCGGACTCACTCGATGGGATCGTGTCATGAACGAAGACGTTCGGAATCGACTTGGTGTGGCCCCCATTGCGGACAAGATGCTTGAGGCAAGGCTTCGGTGGTACGGCCATGTGATGCGAAGTGAAGAGTCATCAGTGGCCAAGACTGCCATGTGTATTGAGCCAGAGGGCCGCCGTCCACGCGGACGTCCGAAGAAGCGATGGATGGATCGAATAAAGGAAGACATAAAGACGGTCAACGCATCCCCTGAAGATGCCCTGGACCGAGCCAAATGGAGAAGACAATGCCGAAAAGCGGACCCTGCGCCACAGCGGGAACAACGCTAGGAAGAAGATTACCTATTGGGTTTCACTCCCTCGTCGAGAAGGCCGCTCTCTTCCTTTTCTAAAGTTACATGCTAATTTCTCTGCATTCACTTTAAATCGAGGACAAAGTTTTTATTCAAAATAGCGCACAATTACACACTGAGATGCACTTACATATTCATGCATGAAGCACAATGGGCACATTACCCTTCGGTATGTTAATAGACATGCGGATTGTACCTTCCAAAATTAACAATCGAATGCAAATATCCTGAAAGACAAAGGATTGGATCCTAGGGGGGGAGTTATAAGGCGGCTCAGAAGCAGAGCTCAATGCCATTTCGAGAGGGAACTTGATGAGGTTGGACGCTCGACTCGTCGCTCTGCTGATCGCCCTTCAACCGCGAGACAACGCAGCCTGGCGAGCACAATTGCTGTGTCGACAGTTAGGCGACTTTGCGTCGGGAGAGTTCGTGGCGACATCTTCAGACGGGTTCCAGACATCGAATTACCGTGAATCTCCAAGTAAGTGTCTATTTTCGCGGATAAACTCTTAAACGTGTTCGTCGTCAAATTAGCGGGATTTTTTTGCGTCTCGGTTCGACGCGAGTGTCGTTCTTGTTTTAGCAGTTAACAAAATCCAAAACTCAACGCTAAACATCCTTGCGGCCGATAGCGTACTTTTGACTCGATAACACCGCTGCTGTTACTACGCTCACATGGAGCAGAGACGCTCTCCACAGCCCCACGCACACGGAGACAAGAAGCCATTCAATTGCTCTGTGTGTGGGAAGCATTTCACGGCCATCAATCTTCAGAGACACCAGAGAACACACACGGGCGAGAAGCCATTCCTGTGCCCTGTGTGGGAAGCATTTGCACGGTCATCAACTCTTCAAACTCATCAGAGAACACACACGGGCGAGAAGCCATTCCTGTGCCCTGTGTGTGGGAAGGCATTTGCACGTCATCAACTCTTCAATCATCAGAGAACACACACGGGCGAGAAGCCATTCCTGTGCCCTGTGTGTGGGAAGCATTTGCACGTCATCAACTCTTCAAGTCATCAGAGAACACACACGGGCGAGAAGCCATTCCTGTGCCCTGTGTGTGGGAAGACATTTGCACTCATCAACTCTTCAAGTCATCAGAAACACACACGGGCGAGATTCTGTGCTCTGTGTGTGGGGAGGGATTTGCACAGGCATCAACTCTTCAGCGTCACCAGAACACACACGGGCGAGAAGCCATTCCTGTGCCCTGTGTGTGGGAAGGCATTTGCAGACTCATCAACTCTTCAAGTCATCAGAGAACACACACGGGCGAGAAGCCATTCCTGTGCCCTGTGTGTGGGAAGCATTTGCAGACTCATCAACTCTTAAAGTCATCAGAGAACACACACGGGCGAGAAGCCATTCCTGTGCTCTGTGTGTGGGAAGGCATTTGCACACTCATCAACCAGGAACAGGCATCAGAAGGTCCACAATGATAGGAAACTGAAATCAAAAGCTGAAATTCAAGGTGCTGCAATGAGTCCTGAAGAAGTTTCCACCTTCGATCCCATGCAGTTGGATCCCGAGAGATGGCTGGATGTAATGGAGTGGCTCGAGATCAACCAGAGAGCTCGGGTGACTGAAAAAATATTACGTCATGTGGTTATACCTTTAAGCCGTATCGAGTACTTTTGTGTGTAATTTTGACCATTTTAGTTTTACAGTTTTTTGAGAGTTTAATTACGTGCACAGTGGTGGTTTGTAATGTTATCGGATTACTTGCCGAAGTGGTGTGATGAGCACTGGTTGTGAGAGGGTTCAATTGTAGTCGTTAAGTGTTCCTGTTGAGCTAAAGTTGGAATGCGTCTGTAGGTACATCTTTACTCAACATTTTAAACGTTTTTTTCAAGTATATAGCTTTTTTGATTGGTATTAATCGACTTTAGATAGCCGATTTCAGGATGTACATTGATGACGCGTTCGTTGGATATATGGCCTTGACTTCAACATAGACGCACAGTGAACAAATGTGGTGAACTAATAAGGAAATGCTTTGGTATTCCTGGAACGGAAATGGTTTGCATGTACTGGAAATGTGTGAACATAGGACATAATAAATATTCCCTTCGAGTTTTGACGTAAAATTGATTGCAGATGAAAAAAACGTATTTTTAACAAATGTTTGTCCGTTCTTTATTTTATAATGTTCCTAGTTAAATTTCAGGTGGAGGATCTCCGTCACACAAGTGTGCCCTTAACCGGCAGCATCTTGGCTGTCTACCCGATTAACACGTGTTCCTTGAGGGGAAAGGTCCCCGTAGTTAATCGTTCATCAACGTACCAGTCCCTAATCCCTAAGTATGTCGGGGATAAACTGTACTCTATAACATGTAAACTGTAATACTATAAACGATAACACTAAACATTAAACGATTATAAACTAGTGTTTTAATTTATAACCATATAAACGGAGGTAAGGTATTATAATATCATTAGAAGCATTAGAATCACAGTGTGGTCGTATAAGAATCACGCACAAACCCATTCTTAACTCATGAGATTATGAATCGTTACAATTATTATAACAATCACAAATTGTGACAAAGCGAAATTCCCACAAGCAAAACACCACGCTCACGTGACGAATTCTTAAACAAACTGCAACACTCAAGTGACAGAACTCAACAAAAAAACGCCGCAATAAAAAAACAACATCAATGGACAAATCCTAAAAACAGACAACACACGCACGTTAGTAGCTGTTAGAAGAAGACAACACCTAGCACCTTCAACTATACACATATACAGCCAACTCGTAAATGGGGCGGTATATGACAGCCTTCGCTGCTGTCGACGGGGCCAAGCAGCGAGTGTTTAACTCCATTGTTTCAGAATCCGTGTCATCACCCGGCCACAGCGCCTTAGCCAAACTACATCTCCCGAACAAGGCAGCCTTCCCTATGCTGTGTATTTTAGCAGTATATTTACGGACGCACTTGAAGATAACAATTCGTCTAGAAAAGGCAGGCGACTTGTTCTACCAACATGATTTCAATTTATATCCGAAAGTTCATTCATGAGCAGTATTCACTAAGCCCCGATTGCACTAACATACACACAGTTATGATTAATCAAAGTAAACATTAATCGCTCATCCCAGCTCAGACATGATCATAGCTTTATCGCCTTTAGATAGCCGGTTTCCGGATGTACATTGATGACGTGTTCGTTGGATATATGGCCTTGACTTCAACATAGACGCACAGTGAACAAATGTGGTGAACTAATAAGGACATCATGGGAATGAAACTTTAACGCTTTGGTATTCCTGGAACGGAAATGGTTTGCATTGTACTGGAAATGTTTGAACATAGGACATAATAAATATTCCCTTTGAGTTTTGACGTAAAAATGATTGCAGATGAATAAAACGTATTTTTAACAAATGTTTGTCCGGTCTTTATTTTATAATGTTCCAAGCTTAAAACATGTTATAAGAATTTTAGGTGGAGGATCTCCGTCACACAAGTGTGCCCTTAACCGGCAGCATCTTGGCTGGCTACCCGATTAACACGTGTTCCTTGAGGGGAAAGGTCACCGTAGTTAATCGTTCATCAACGTACCAGTCCTAATCCCGAAGTATGTTGTAC